>NW_007260119.1:640491-662172 GCF_000164805.1 Carlito syrichta
AAAAAAAAAAGCAAATTAAAAAAAATTAGCTGGGTGTGGTAGCACGGACCTCTAGTTCCAGCTACTTGGAAGGCTGAAGCGGAAGGATCACCTAAGCCCAGCAGGTTGATGCTGGGGTGGCCATGAGTGTGACACTGCACTCCGGCCTGGGTGACAGAGTGAGACTTCAACTCAGAAAAATAAATAAATAAATATCAATAGAGAAACAGGAAAATCTTAACTGAAAATCTCAACACAAGAAGGGTGTGTGCAAAGATGGTCCCGAAGGAGCTCTTGCCTCATGACAATACACCAGCTCACACAGCACTGTCTGTGAGGCAGTTTTTAGATACACTGTACTGGAGCACCCTCCCTACTCACCTGATCTGGTCCCCAATTACTTTTTTCTTTACCCGAAGATAAAGGAAATATTGAATGGAAGACATTTGATGACATTCAGGACATCAAGGTTAACATGACGATGACTCTGATGGCCATTCCAGAAAAAGAGTTCCAAAATTTTTGACAAGTAGATTAGTTGCTGGCATCGGGGCATAGCTTCCCAAGAAGAGTACTTCAGAGGTGACTGTAGTGATATTCAGCCATGAGGTAGGTAGCACTTTTTCTAGGATGAGTTTGTGAACTTAGTCATTGGAACTTGTAGCCTTGGGGGAGGGAGGCTTGTTGCAGAGCATCAGTTCACTTACTTTGAAAAGTCCAGACATGGCAGAAAACCTGCACTTTCTCTGATATTGGTAGCAATGTGAGTTCAAGACCTACTAATACATAGAAAATTATCAATAAACCACCCAATAAAGAAATAAATAAACATACTAAAGTGATGCGAATTCTGCCTATCTCCTTCCCTTGCTGGTGTACCCTTGCCATCCTCCTTTGCCTGCTCTTCGTCCCCAGGACCCCAACCCACCCACAGTTCCCTTAACCTTTGCACTTCCGGCTCCTGCTACCTGAAATGCACTTCACTGTCACCAGGCCTGCCTCAAAACACCTCCTCATCCTTTAAACTGCAGTTCACAGTTCTCTTGAAATTTCATCAACTCTCCAGTTTAATCGAAGTGGAATTCATTATTCCCATCTGGGCATGATTACTATGCTCTGCATATCTTTATTGTAGTATGTATCTTATTGTGCTACAATTATTTGTACACACTTTCTCTCTCCTGAGAGACTCTGAACTCCTTAAGGAAAAGGACTTTGTCACATTTACTTTTACACCCCCACAGGCTAACACGGCAGATGACATATAGCACCATGGTTAGGAATAAATGGCTTGATAGAAATCCTAGCTCTGCCATTTACTAGCTCATGACCTTGGGGAAGGCATTTGACCTCTCTGTGCCTCAGTGTCCACATTGATAAATGAGAATGATGACACAGAATGAGCATCCCTAATCCGAAAACCTGAAATCTGAAATGCTCCAAAATCTGAAACTATCTGAAACATGATGGAAAATTTCACACCTAACCCCATGTGACAGATTGCAGTTAAAACACTATTAAGTCGGGCACAGTGGCCCACACCTGTAATCCCAGCACTTTGGGAGGCAGAGGTGAGAGGACTGCTTGAGCTCAGGGGTTCAAGACTAGCCTGAGCAACATGGCAAGACCTCATCGCTACAAAAAATCAAAAAATTAGCTGGGTGTGGTGGCAAATGCCGGTGGTTCCAACCACTTGGAAGGCTGAGATGGAAGGATTGCCTGAGCCCAGCAGGTAGAGGCTTCAGTGGCTCTAAGCATGCAACTGTACTCCAGTCTGGGCAATAGAGAGAGACTCCTACTCAAAAAAAAAAAAAAAAGAAAAAAGAAACACTGTTAAAACTTTGTTTCATGTATAAAGTTACTTAAAATAGTGTATAAAATTACCTCTGGGCTAAGTGCATAAGGTGGCATGTGAAATATAAATGAATTTTGTGAATTTTTGGATCCCATCCCCAAGATACCTCGTTGTATATGTGCAAATATTCCAAAGTCCCCCCCCCCAAAAAAAACCCTGAAATCGGAAACATTTTTGGTCCCAAGCATTTTGGATAAAAGATACTCAACCTGTAGTACCTATCTCTAAGACAGAAATATGATGGAGAAGGTGCATAAAGTGAATAACACTGTGCTTGAGAGCATAGGCATTCAAAAGTGTTAGCACTTGTTGTCATTGTTTTTAGGAGCTCAGTATTAATTGATTGAATGAATCAATGAATGAGTGAGCAAACATATTTTAGGTGGCTACTCAGGCATCTGAATCCAAGCCAGATGATGGGAAGTTCTTCCTCTTTTTCTTTTGTTCTCCATCCTCACTTTTCCCCTCTCAATTAATCTCTAATGTAACTTTGCATATATGCAAACTAAAAACTTTCTTCACTACAAAATCTGTGCTCTTTACTACAAGCCAGTGTTCTTTTTTATGACTAGACTGTGAATCTTTACTATAATTTGAAATTATTTTTACACATAGACTTTAGTCTCAGAATGCCTAACTATATTCAGTTGTTAACTCTAATTGTCAGAGAGCGAAAGTATATCATTTTTCCTTGAGGTAGTAAAGGGAGTTAGCATATTTACATGTCTCCCAAACTAAGTTCTCTATAATCACAGTTTTCACATCCTATACTAATAGGCTTGGAGCTAGTTAGAATTTGTCGTGAATTAGCACAATGACTCCCTAGAAGAATGATGAGATAATACCTACATCAAAGAATAATGTTACATGCACAAAGTAAATGAATAGGTTTCTACAGCCTACTTCAAGGCTGTAGTGAAAACAAGTGCTTGTAATGTGTTATCATTATATTACTTATCATATTTCATTATAGTCATTTGAGTTCATGCTTGTGGGTAGAGAAGATATGTTATTCATCTTTGGATCAGCTCAGTGTTTGGCATATAATATATATTTAATAAACACTTAGGGTAAATACTTAATATTCAAAGTTGCATGGACCTCAAAAAATGCCATGTAATGATTGGTAGCACCTCAAATTGTAACAGAAATCTCTCTAAATTTTGCGGAAATGTTGGGTTTTCGTTCCGACTTTCACTTTGCATATAATATAGGTGATGTGTCAATTCACTACTGAATTTTAGGTGTCAATATCAGGATGGTGGACTAAACTGTAAATCATCATCTAGAGGTTTACTACATACACTGTGGGAGAGATTTTGCTGCAAATTTATGATTTAGTGATTTTATTTCACCTTATTTTTTTAGATATAGTCATCATGGAAAGAAAAAATCAACAGTTATTAGAAAATTAGGATTAAGTATATTCTTCCTAAGACTTTTACTTTTTCCCTAATAGACTGAGTTTTTTGTTTGTTTGTTTTTTTAACTTCTAAAACCCAACAAGTTAGTAAAGTTTGTCTTTTTGGCTCCTTCAACTAACTCCTCTTCCGAACCTCTTTACTTATGTAAATAATAGCATCATTCTCCCAGTTAATTAAGATGGAAACTTGAGAATAATCGTATCCTTCTCTTTCCCTTTTCCTACTCCTTTTCTCCAAGTTGCAGGACTTCCTGGTAGATTTTGTATGAAGTAGGAGACGGAAAATGAAATGAGTCCTGTCGATTGCCTGAACATGTAAAAAAACAATTAAATAATAAGTCCTAGGTTTCCTACCTGAGCAACTGGTAGATGGTGTAACCATTTAGCAAAATGGACAAAAAGGAAAGTCAACACTCTAGAGATGAAAATAGTTAGTAGGATACCTTTGGCTGCAAGTAACAGAAATATTCAACTTAAATTGAATTAATCAGGCCAGGCACAAAGACTCAGTCCATGGAATCCCATGGAATCCTAGTGCTTTGGGCGGAAAAGGCAGGAGGATTGCTTCAGCCAAGAAGTTCAAGACCAGCCTGGGCAATATAGCAAGACCACATCTACGCACACACACATACACACACACACACACACACACACACACACACACACACACACACTAGCCAGGTGTGGTGGCACACACCTGTAGTCCCAGTTACTTGGGAGATTGAGGTGGAAGGATTGCCTAGACCCAGGAGTTCAAGGCTGCAGTGAACTGTGATCATGCCACTGCACTCCAGCCTAGGGGACCGAGTGAGACTCCAGCTCATAAAATTTTTTAAAAATTAATCAATAAGGAAAGTTATTATCTCACATAACAGGAAGTCAAGAGATGGAGGACTCCAGATGTGGTTTGTTAAACCATTGCTCTGTTTATCAGTAATTCTCTTTGTTTTTTCCTTCTCCAATGTTGTCTCCAGGCTCACATTGATAGTAAGATGGATTTCAGTTCTAAGAGTCGCATGCATGTAAAACAAGATGAAAAGGAAGAAAAAGGCTATATCATCCAGTGACTACTTCAAAGGGAGAAAAATCTCTTCCAGAGACCTCCCAGCAGTTATCCCTAGGATCTCATTGGCTCAAACTCTGTCACGTACGGTAGTAAGCCAATCACTAACAAAAGAAATGGGATAGGCCAGGCGCAGTGGCTCACACCTGTCATCCCAGCACTTTGAGAGGCAGAGGTAAGAGGACTGTCTGAGTCCAGGGGTTTGAGACCAGCCTGGACAACTTGGTGTGACCTCGTCTCTACAATAAAAAGAACTAGCCGCGTGCGGTGGCATGTGCCTGTGGCTCCAGCTACTTGGAAGGCTGAGGCGGAAGGATCACCTGAGCCCATCAGGTCGAGGCTGCGGTGGCCATGAGCATACCGCTACACTCCAGTCTGGGCAATGGAGTGAGACTCTGACTCAAAAAGAAAAAAAATAGGACAATCCCCTTGAGCCCCTCCCACTCTGGGAGTTTTTCTGTCCTACTTTAAATAAATAAAGGGGATAAGCATGTCTGACTTAGATTCGTCAAGATCTACCCTGCGACCTGGGGACAGAGTCATCCTCCCGAGTCACATGGCAGGGAGGAACATGGAAAACCTCAAAAAATTATGAATCTGCCAATAAGAAAGAAGTTTCCCGTTGGAGCTGAATAGGCAACCAACAATATCTGCTACAAAATCAATGGCTGTGTTTTTGCAAATGTTAGGTGTAAGGTATCTACAAGTAACCCACACGAAAAAGTCAAGAAGCCAACTGGAATTGTGAGTCTGAAGCTCAGAGAAGGGTCTCAACTGGAGATGTAAATTTGGACGTGAGCAGCACAAAGTGTTTGATTCGTGGGAATAGGTTAGATCGCCCAGGAGGAGAGTATAGAGAAGAGGAACTTAGATTGATTAATCATCCTTCAAGCGGAGATATAACATCGCAGACCTTGCTGGACTGTTATAAAAGTCCACTGAGATAATGAGTATAAAGCACTAGATACTTAATGCACATTCAGTGTCTGTTAACCACATGTGGCCAAAGTTCAGTAACAGTAACATCCTAACAGAAAAGATATTTTCTACTAGGCAGGCCTTCCAAATGTCACACTTCATAGATGATTCCTACTTTACTAACATTTATTGTTCTTTTTTCTCTGATATGGCTACCACATGGAATGTCTAAGTAATCCAAAATTCTGTTTATACAAAATTACTAACATTGTGAACTCATTACTGGTTTTCTTTTCTTTTCTTTTTTTTTTGAGTTGGAGTCTCACTCTGTCGCCCAGACTGGAGTGCGGTGGCTGCTCCCAGCCACGGCAGCCTCGACCTGCTGGGCTCCAGTGATCCTTCCGCCTCAGCCTTCCCAGTAGCCGGAATTACAGGCATGCGCTACCATGCCTGACTGATTTTTTGATTTATTGTAGAGATGAGGTCTCGCTGCCCAGGCAGGTCTCGAACCCACGGGCTCAGGCAATCCACTCACCTCAGCCTCCCAAAGGCGCGGGATTACAGGCTGAGCCACCGAGCCCGGCTTCATTACTGGTTTTCAAACACAATGAAACGTGCTTAAAACACACCAACCCAAATTTAATCTGTCACCATCTTGTTATCTCCTAGTGTCTTCATTAGTGTCACCAATTGTGAGATTATTGGTCAGTATAACATGACACCATTATGCTCAGATTGTGCATTTCTACAAAGAAGTGATAGATGATCAAGGAAAAAGCTGTATACCAAAATATAAAAGCAAGTTACAAGCACCAACAAGCAATTGATGGGCTTACAGATACTGTATACAGAATTCTTCCTAACAAAAACCTATCCTACTTTATAATTTAAAGGCTGTTCTAACAGGCAATTCCCGGTGATTATTACACTAAAGTTTATGAACCTAATAGCTACTGCTATGGAGGGGAACCTCTTGTACCTGGCTATGACAGCGTCAGGTCATCCCTTTATTCTGAAACTTTATTTACCACAACAACTTTTGATCTTTATCTTCACCAATAGACAGATATGTTAATCAGCACGAGCCTCTTGGGGAATTTTTTTTTTTTTTTTTTTTTTGAGTTGGAGTCTCACTCCATCGCCCAGGCTGGAGTGCAGTAGCACACTCATAGCCACCACAGCCTTGACCTGCTGGGCTCCGGCAATCCTTCCGCCTCAACTTTCCAAGTAGCTGGAACTACAGGCACATGCTACTACAACCGGCTAATTATTTACTTATTGTAGAGATGAGGTTTCGTCAAGTTGCCCAGGCTGGTTTCGAATCCGCAGGCTCAGACAGTTCACTTGCCTCTGCCTCCCAAATGCTGGGATTACAGACTGAGCCACCAAGCCCGGCCCTCTTATGGAATATTAACAAATCACTTATCCATTGAGTTCATATGATTCAATTCGTTAGTCAAATCGATTCCCGAGGGAACATATAACATTGAATTTTTACACCTTTAACTTAAGAACTAAGCATTGAACCTTGTATGTCACCTTTAAATTGCAGCTATCCTATATTGCCATGCCTGAAATTGTATGCATTAATTGACTATCTTAGATGGTATAATGTGACATAATGCTGTCGATTTTTCTTTTTATTTATTTATTTATTTATTGAGTCGGAGTCTCACTGTCGCCCAGGCTGGAGTGCAGGGGCACACTCATAGCCACCACAGCCTCGACCTGCTGGGCTCAGGCAATCCTTCTGCCTCAGCCTTCCAAATAGCTGGAACTACAGGCACACGCCCCACCCAGCTAATTTTTTTTATTCACTGTAGAAATGAAGTCTTGCCAAGTTACCCGGGTTGCTCTCAAACCCATGGGCTCAGGCAATCCTCTCATCTTGGCCTCCCAAAGTGCTGGGATTATAGGCATGAGCCACTGTGCCCGGGTAGATTTTTCTTTATATTTAAAAATTAGACTTAATAATATCTGAATCTCTTTAAGTATAACCTAAAAGCCCAGTAAGTAACCATTTTGTGGGTAACTCATTAAACCTGGTATTCTTGTCAAGTTGAAGAGCCCATTTCTGGTCACTTTTCCCCTCATGGACAAGAGTTTTCTTCACTAACTAGAACTGCTTAAAACATGAGAAATAAAAATAAAATCCTAAGCCACTTAACCAACTGAACAAGCCCACTCCTGGCCAAGGGGACTCCAGAGATAAAATAAAAACTGAGTTTTCACCATGACAAGTTAGAAGGTAGGACAACCTCTTCACAGGCTTTCTTTCCTAAGGGCTAAACAGAAAACAGCCTTTTCAAAGGACACCAGAGACATCAACCAACACCTGACTCCGCCCTCCTTGTTCACACAATAAGAGACCACCAACAGCCGGGCTCGGTGGCTCAGCCTATAATCCCGCGCCTTTGGGAGGCTGAGGTGAGTGGATTGCCTGAGCCCGCGGGTTCGAGACCCGCCTGGGCAGCGAGACCTCATCTCTACAAAAAATCGGCCGGGCGTGGTAGCGCATGCCTGTAATTCCGGCTACTGGGAAGGCTGAGGCAGAAGGATCGCCGGAGCCCAGCAGGTCGAGGCTGCGGTGGCCAGGAGCAACCACTGCACTCCAGTCTGGGCAACAGAGTGAGACTCCAACTCAAAAAAAAAAAAGAGAGAGAGACCACCAACCACGAAGTGGGTCTGGCCAGTCTGTGGAGGATGCACAGTGAGGGTTTTTGTGTCCTCCGCTTCACCTTTTGACATCATGAGGCCCATGCAACATGATGCTCAATTGTGCACATGTACATTTCTCCTTTCATATATAATTATGACTCCTCCTACAGCTTGTTGAACATGTATAGTTGGCCACCCCATTCAGCATGACTTTTTGTTCCCTTTGCCTCTCCCTTAAAGTGTCCATTTCTGACTTCTGACTGGAGGCCATGCTTCCCAGCCTGTCAGAATGGCCACCCTATAAGCTGCAACCCTTTACGAGAAATACAGCACTTCTTTCTGGACTTAGGAACCTCATCATTCTTCAGCTGTCAGACATCAAGGAGGGTCAGGGGATTCGAATTAGCTCCTTCATCATATTCACAGCTAACTGACCCTACCTTTTACCTATGGTTTCAACTACCTAACTGTTCCTCTGTTCAGTAAGCCAAGTATTTTCCCAGAAACTATGGATGAGTGACCCTGTGCCTTACATACTGTATCCTTCTTTCTCCCATACTGTGGTTAGATATTTAGTTCAGAACCTCAGAACAAAGGCTTACTTACATCAGCCCCGTCTGTCTGAATGCCTTTGATGTATAAGTAGGGATGTTCCTTGTTGAGTCTTTACGTTGAGATTAAATAAAGACTTCAGGCTGGACTTCGTAGCTCAGCCTGTCATCCCAGCACTTTGGGAGGCTGAGGCAAGTGAATTACCTGTGCCCATGGGTTCGAGACCAGCCTGGGCAACTTGGTGAGATCTCGTCTCTGCAATAAATCAAAAATTAGCCGGACGTGGTAGTGCACGCCTACAGTTCCAGCTACTTGGGAGGCTGAGGCAGAAGGATCACCAGAGTCCAGCAGGTCGACGCCAGGGTAGCCATGAGTGTGCCACTGCACTCCATCCTGGATGACAGAGTAGACTCCAACGCAAAAAAAAAAGAGAGAGACTGCACTTATGTTAAAGTACGTAATGAATGTTCATCTTCTGCCCAACCTTCCCCTTCTTCCTCCAAAATTAGTTGCAGGGTATAAATAAAACATCTGTTTTTCTGTGACTTAAACTGCAGACTAAAGGAGCAGATACAGAGACACATCACCTTAAGTGAACAGAAAATAAGTCATCAGAAATTAGTTCTAAGCCGGGCTCAGTGGCTCAACCTGTAATCTCGCGCCTTTGGGAGGGTGAGGTGAGTGGATTGCCTGAGCCCACGGGTTCGAGACCCGCCTGGGCAGTGAGACCTCATCTCTACAATAAATCAAAAAATCAGCCAGGCGTGGTAGCGCATGCCTGTAATTCCGGCTACTGGGAAGGCTGAGGCGGAAGGATCGCCGGAGCCCAGCAGGTCGAGGCTGTGGTGGCCGGGAGCAGCCACTGCACTCCAGTCTGGGCGACAGAGTGAGACTCCAACTCAAAAAAAAAAAAAGAAATTAGTTCTATCCCTGAAGTCCTTGATACATTTGCTCAAACATGTAGAACCTTCTATCCTAAGCAAAGCACTTCCATTACTCAGCCTAAGCAGTCTCTCCCAAATCCTCTCCCAATCTCACGGTGACAAAATGAGACCTTTACCCAGATACTTAATTCCACTTCCCTTTTGATCCTCTTCGATTGCTAATATAGGCCAGCCTCCAGCATCTTGTTTTATATGTTTTTCATGTTAATGCTGTTTGAACTTTTATCTGATGTTCATAAACAGGTAATGTCATTTATATGCCTAAGACTTCTTACAGAATTTTCAAGGACACAGACTCCCTTCATTTCAATCATAGTAAATCCCCGTGACATTAATAGGAATTCCACTTAGGCAGGAAAAGGTTGAAAGAGCTCTTAAAACTTATATTGCTATAAAATTACTAAGAGGCTTGTTGGGGCCCTTTATTCATAGAGTACAATGAGTCAAGTGCAAAAAACTGTATCCAAAATGTGAATCTACAATAAACAAAATATAAAACACAAAGCCAACTTGAGAGAACTTTCTGAAGAAAGTTCTTCAGATCGGATCTATCCAACATAAAAATTCGCATTCTGGCCAAACATGGCTTGAAGCATCCATATGAAGTCAGTTAAAAATAACTTCAAGCCGGGCTCGGTGGCTCAGCCTGTAATCCCGCGCCTTTGGGAGGCTGAGGTGAGTGGATTGCCCTCGCCCGCGGGTTCAAGACCCGCCTGGGCAATGAGACCTCATCTCTACAATAAATCAAAAACTCAGCTGGGCGTGGTGGCGCATGCCTGTAATTCCAGCTACTCGGAAGGCTGAGGCGGAAGGATCGCCGGAGCCCAGCAGGTCGAGGCTGCGGTGGCTGGGAGCAGCCACTGCACTCCAGTCTGGGCAACCGAGGGAGACTCCAACTCAAAAAATAAATAAATAACTTCACAAGACATAGCAAGAGAGACCTGGACCCAACTTGGGAGGAGTCATGGTGTTGTTTTTCAGTTAATTTCCACATCTTGATGTCCTTTCCCCGTGTTCCTGAGCAGTCCCCTGACCCACCAAGTGCCCCTCTGTAGAGACTCACAGGAGCCAACCAGTGACAGCCTCCAGGACTGTCCTCAAGTATAACATTAAAGAATTCGAGGCCAGAAGTAAATAAAATTCTCAATTCAAACCACAATGGCAACTGTTAAAGCCTAGAAAATTTAAATACTGTCCCCAGAATCCAATAAACTATAATTAATTCTAAATCTGTGATTCATGTTGTGGCCTTCACAGGACATGAGCCCCATTTCCGGAAAATCTTCTTTTCTTGCTGTGAGGTAGTAAAATTTGACCAAAGATAATGTGTTTAACTCACCTTGCCCCTAGGATAACTTCC
Organism: Carlito syrichta; assembly: GCF_000164805.1. NCBI lineage: Eukaryota > Metazoa > Chordata > Mammalia > Primates > Tarsiidae > Carlito > Carlito syrichta. Next base: position 651,244 of record NW_007260119.1, read on the forward strand.
TGACTAATAGGTGTATGATCTATGCTGTAAGCAGAAAGCTAGTTAAAGGAGGTGAAAAATGCAAGTTTATTTCCATTAGTGACTGTAGCTATTTATGTCAAGTCAATGCATCTTAAAATAATGCCTTGACTCCTGTTGATGTGTTTACATCAAGGAAAAACAGGACAAAGCATGGGAAAGAAGCTAGACTTTTTGCAGGTGGTTGGCCTCCCCAGGTCCAGATCACAGAGTTGGCCATGAAGACAGAATGGTCAGGGCCTTTTTAGCAACAGTCACACGAGGAAGAAGGTTGGCACAGTTAGGAATTCTGATTGTGGGTCTAACATGGGGTCCAGCAAAGTTTGAAAAAGCTTCCATTTGATTCCGCTACTAACCCCTGTTGATAACCAATGATGTGCAAATAAAGGGAAGTCTCTGGACCTATGAAAACATTCTGAGATTCAAAAGGAAGAAACCACCCAGAAGAGGGGCTGACACACATTTTCTGGAAAGAGCCAGATAGTAAAGGGCTTAGGTTTTGCAAGCCATACTGGTCCTGCATTGTAGCAAGAAAGCAACTCTAGGCTGGGTGCGGTGGTTCACGCCTGTCTTCTCAGCACTTTGGGAGGCCAAGGTGAGAGGATTGCCTGAACCCACAGGTTCAAGACCAGCCTGGGCAACTTGGTGAGATCCCATCACTACAATAAATCAAAAATTATCCAGGCATGGTGGTGCGTGCCTGTAGTTCCAACTACTTGGAAGGCTGAGGCAGAAGAATCACCTGAGCCCAGCAGTGGCAGAGAGCGTGCCACTGCCCTCCAGCCTGGGTGACAGAATAAAGCGTGACTGCAACACAGGCAGGTTCAGTTTACCCTCCCCAACCTGGAATAATCAGAGGAAGGGCTCCCTCTAAATAAATTCACTGTAGAAGCATGAGAAAAGTTTAGAAGATTCTCTGAATAAGATCCAAGGATAAATTACATTTATGAGAGCAAAACAAGCATTCATAAAAATGAAACAATTTTAGAACAGAAAAGATTGAATTTAAAGCATGATTACCAAAATGAAAATTGCACTGAAGGCCGTGCACAACAAAGTTGGAAGCAGAATTAGTAAATCAGGAGACAAACCCAGAAATTTAACAAATTAAAGAGACAAAAGAAAAAGGAAGGAAAAATATGAGGAATAAAGAATAGATGCACGGAAGAAAGAAAAGTAAGAATTCCTAAAAGGGAAAGTAACTTGTGGAAAAGAAGGAGCAATCAATTAAGTGAAAGTCATCTCTCTGCTGTGATCAAGATTTAGCATGAGTACCGAGAGGGGCACACGGCAGGCGAAACAGGATAGGTCATATGCTGACGATGTTGAACCCAGGTAATGAGTGCTTCTTCTGAGTTTTGCATGAGGAGACTATTTTTCTACTTTTGTAAATTTCCATAAGAAACAAGATTTTAACTACGATGATTTTTTCATAATTATGAAATAATGAATGTTGAATTTTAAACACCAAATAAAGCACAAAGAATTCTAACTTAAAATCCCACTACCCAGACAATACTATTACTATTTTTATTACTTATTCTTCTAGCACTTTTTCTATTCACATAAATGCTTATGAAATTAAACTCAGTCTACACATACTACTTTGTATCTTACATTTCCTTGCATGATATAATAGATGCAATTCCCTTTTAACTTTATTAATATGTATCTGACATTTTCCTAAAGGCCATACTTACAGCTAATTATGATTTTTCAGCTAGTGAGTCAGAGTCTCACTCTGTCCCCAGCCTGGAATGCAATGGCACAATCATGGCTCACCACAGCCTCTTCCTCCTGGGCTCAGGCAATCCTTCTGCCACAGCCTGCTGAGTAGCTGGGACTATAGGCATGTGCCACCACACCCAGCTAGTTCTAGTTTTTTTGTAGAGATGAGGTCTCACTATGCTGCCCAGACTGATCTTGAACTCCCGGGCTCAAGTGATCCTCCCACCTTGGCCTCCCAAAGTGCTGGGATTACAGGCGTGAGCCACCATGCCTGGCAGAAAATTTTTAATTTCGTGTAAAACGTAAAGATCGTAAGCATACAGGGCAATTTAGGGATAAAAATACGGTGCCTTCAACCGAAGTTAAGATGAAGGGAATCTGTGTTCTTGTGTGCAAGCAATTGAAATCAATTCTGGCTAACCACAGCAGAGGAGGAATTTATTGGAAGGATATTGGGCGCTCACAAAATCAAGAAGTTTTAAGAAGAAGATGCAGAATATGACTCAAGGAAGCATGAGCAGCCAAGAGCCACAATCCACACAATACCAGAGGAATAGTCCAATTAGGACACTAGGGGGCAGGAGCGAAGTCACCACAGGACACCACAGACTGCAGACCTCAACGCCATCCCAGACGCTTGTTGTCTTCGCCATGGCAAGTAATTCCCACATTCTTTCTGCCTCTGTGTGCAGCACTCCGTGGGCTGGAGTGTCCAAACCCTGCAGCGTGGACAGGGCGCTCCTAGACAAGGAACCGGGATGGGGTATCCGTAACAGGCCAGGGAGAGGAAAGGTCACCCCTCTGACTTCAGTCCAGGAAGATGGGTCCTGTGTCCCTCTAGGGCTGGACAGCAGGGAACCGCCTCAACTAGGAAAGAAGGTGTGTGGGGGGGGAGGGAATATGTATGCTTCCGTGGTTCCAGTCTTAATGTGCTTAATGTGCTTGACCAAATTACTATGTAATCATGACCTAATCTTTGACTTTTAATCTTCTCCTTTAAATAATGAGAACAATACTTACTCCTGCTGGCTTCACTGATATGGCTTCATTGAAATGATTTAATATCTGCCAACTCCACTGAACACCTTAGAAAAAGAATGCATTACAGATACAAGTTATTTAATTAGGGAAATCATAATTAATAAAGATCACAATACCTGCTGTGCTTCAGACATTGGTGATAATAAATGTTACGAGCTCAAAGATATTGGAAGCTGGGGATATTTTGCTCTGACTTCAAGACATTACATATAAGCTTACATTTTAAAACTACATTCATTTTTAGTTGACTTTTCAAACTTTGTTTATATAAAAAACAGTTCCAGGGTTTGGGATTGGAGAGGGGAAGGAAAATGCTTAGACTGTTCAGCTGGCTGAATCTGTTACATTAATTTCGCAGTCTGTGAAGGAGTGGATTGTCCCTCAAGTGGTAATGGAAAATTAGTTTCTTTATTTCTTCATTAAGACTGTGGGAGGAAAATTAATACTGTCTTCGGCTTTTCCAAATTAATAGAATATATCTTGATGAAAGTGATGAATGGATGCTCCGACTTTCTTTTTGGACGAGAGGCTCACTAACTCATGAAGAACTACGCTGAAAGCTGAGCCTTAGAATCATCTTGTCAGGGCCAGGCACGGTGACTCGCGCCTGTAATCCCAACACTTTGGGAGGCAGAGGCGAGAGGACTGCCTGAGCCCATGGGTTCGAGACAAGCCTGGGCGACTCGGCGAGACCACATCTCTACAATAAATCAAAAAATGAGTCGGGCATGGTGGTGTGTGCCTGTAGTTCCAGCTACTTGGAAGGCCGAGGCGGAAGGATCACTGGAGCCCAGCAGGTCGACGTTGGGGTGGCCATGAGCGTGCCATTGCACTCCAGCCTGGATGACAGATGAGACTCCAACTCAAAAAAAGAAATCATCTTTAGGAAATGGAGGTTCCTTGGGACTAAGTCATGCACCCAAGATCACATAATTCAGGACAGAGCAAAATGTGAAGCTTGGGTTTCTAGTTTCTTCTTCTTCTTCTTTTTTTTTTTGAGTAGGACTCTCACTTTGTCATCCAGGCTGGAGAGTGCAGGGGTATGTTCATGGCCACCACAGCCTTGACCTGCTGGACTCAGGCAATCCTTCTGCCTCAGCCTTCCAGGTAGCTGGAACCACAGGCGCGCACCACTACGCCTGGCTAAATTTTTTATTTATTATAGAGACGAGGTCTCGCCAAATTGTCCAGGCTGGTCTCGAATAACCCCTGAACTCAGGCAATCCTCTAACCTCCACCTCCCCAAATGCTGGGATTACAAGCATGAGCCACTGCGCCTGGCTAGTTTCTTCTCTTAACCCAGTGCTCTTTCAAATTCATCAAGTCCTTGAAAGGCAGGAAAAAGGAATCTCCTTTGTTATACTTTTTACACTTTTGGTTCCTATGCTCTCAGGGGTGGTAACCCCTTATACAGAATCATAAAAGAGAGTATGTAACTTTTCCCAGTTTTCTTTTTCTTTCTTTCTTTCTTTTTTTTTTTTTTTTAGTCAGAATCTCACTGTTGCCCAGGCTGGAGTGCAGTGGCACACTCACAGCCACCCCAGCCTCAACCCACTGAGGTCAGACGACCCTTCTGCCTCAGCCTTCCAAGTAGCTGGAACTATAGTGTGCACCACCATGCTCAGCTAATTTTTTTGGTTTATTGTAGAGACGAGCTCTCGCCAAGTTGCCCAGGCTGGTCTCAAACTCCTGGCAATTCTCTCGCCTCGACCTCCCAAAGTGCTGGGATGACAGACACGAGCCACTGCACCCAGCCCCGGTTTTCTTTTTGTGAGGTTCGGGTGGACAGAAATAGAACCACCACCCCAGACAAAATTGTGAAGCGAGTCTTTCTTGAACTCCCTCCTTCTCCATTTTGTACCCCTACACAGATCCAGTTCCCAGTTAGCTCATTCCTCTTCCGGTGTCATTCATTAAACTCTTCTGAGATTTTATTTTACTACTTTATACATAAACAGCATCTGTACTGCACACATGCGTGTGCATGCACCTGGGTGTCCCCACCCCCCGTTTTGGGAAATAAAACACCCCTGGAGCTGATCTTTATCGTTCCCTGATGACACCTTCTCTCCCACACTCGGAAGTAACTCATCGCTCTTTATCGGTTCTTTCTTTTCTCTCATCCTTGCTTTTCCTTACAGTTTTGCGATAGGAGAATGTGCCCGTAACCAATACATTGCTTAGTCTGGGGCTTGCTTTCAAACTTATATAATTGGCAGTGATATAAATATACTATAACTTTCTTTTTCACTCCACGTTTCATCTGTTAAGAACTGTTCTATGTGTTGGGGCATGTTGCCTTCCTGTATTTGTTTTCAGTGCTGTATGCATGCCATTAGGTGAAAGCACTGCAATAGATGTATCCATTCTCTATGGCTGGGCGAGTCTATGCTGTTACAAACCATACTGCCAAGAATATTCTTGTACTTGTCTCCTGTCACATGAAGGCGAGAGTGCTCCAGTAGTGGAATTGCTGGGTGGCAAGGTATGGGCATCTCCAAATTGGCAATCATGCCACATTGCTTTCTGGAGTTAATTTTATCAATGTCACTCCACCTAGCGGTGATTTTTAGTTCCCATGATCTAACTGCTTGTTAACACTTGAAGGTATCAGATTTTTCTCATTTCTGTTTATCATGTAGTCCTTTTTATTTTTATTTTTTAATTTTTAAATTTTTGAGTTGGAGTCTCACTCTGTCACCCAGGGACCGCGGCCTTGGCCTGCTGGACTCAGGTGATCCTTCCACCTCAGCCTTCCAAGTAGCTGGAACCACAGGCATGTGCCACCACACCTGGCCAATTTTTTGATTTATTGTAGAGACAAGGTCTCGCCATGTTGCTCAGGCTGGTCTCGAACCCTCAGGCTCAGGCAATTCTCTTGCCTCTGCCTCTCAAAGTGCTGGGATTACAGGCATGAGACACTGTGCCCAGCCCATATAGTGGTTTATTTCAATTTATCTGATTAATAATGGCATTGAGCGTGTTGTCAGATATCTAATGACCATTCTGAATTTGCCTCTGAATATTTTTTATTGGATTGTTTGTTGTTTTCTTATTGATTTGCAAGAGTTCTTTAAACATTCTGAATACCAATTTTTAAAATCTGTTTAAAAAAATTTTTTTTGAGTTGTCTTTTCTAATTTTTTAATTATGTCTTTTGCTAAAAAAATATTTTATATCACTTATTAGTATTCTTCATTGGGAATGTGTTTTTTGTGACTTAAGAAATCCTTCTCAGGCCAGGCGCAGTAGCTCATGCCTGTAATCCCAGCAATTTGGGAGGCTGAGGTGGAAGATTCCTTGAGGCCAGGAGTTCAAGACCAACATGGGAAACATAGTGAGACTTCATCTCTACAAAAATTTTTTAAATTAGCTGAGTGTGTTGGTGCACACCTGTAGTCCCAGTTACTCAGGAAGCTGAGGTGGGAGGATCGCTTGAGCCCAGGAGTTGGAGGCTGCAGGGAGCTGGGATTGTACTACTACACTACAGTCTGAGAGATGGCGTGTGACCCTGTCTCTAAAAAAAAATTTTAATTAAAAAATTTTTAAAAGATCCTTTTCTTCCTTGATGTTGCATAGATACTCTCCTTTATTATTTCTAAATGTTTTTAACTCCTACTTTTTACATGTAAGTCTTTAAGAAGCCTAAAATTTATTTCCATATATCACATAGGACTGAATTTTTTCCCATAGGGATAACAAATTGTCCCAGTAGGACAATCCTTTAATCCTTGTGATTTGCAGCGCCAAGTCTGTTGGTACACAAAGTCACGTGATCGTGTTTGTGCTGCTGGCCTCGCTGTTCTGGTCTATCGATCTACCCGTCTAACCTCACGGCATCCAAATCACTCTTGCTCTGGAAGTCCTGTGATTGTCTGGTGGGCGACTCTCCCGCCCTCGTCTCCTTCGGGAGTGTCCTAGTTACTCTCGGCCTTCTGCGTTTTCAAATCAGTTTCGGAATTATTTTGTCAAATTTCCATACACAATCCTGTTGGCATTAATGGTATTTTACAGAATTAGATTATATTAGGGAGAACTGAATCTTTCTGTTCTTGAACATGTTATTTCCCTTCACTTATTTGGGTCTTCTTTGATCTCGCTTAGCAAAGTTTTATAATTTTCCTCATAAGGTGTATATGCCTCCTTGATTAGATTTATTTCTAGAGTAGTACCTCTGAGATTCCACATTCACAATTAAGTTATGCCAGATGGCTTTAACTAGGAGCTTCCAATTTAATTATCTATAGAGTCAGGCTGAAAAAATGAAAATATGGCCAGGCTCAGTGGTTCAGCCTGTCATCGCAGCACTTTGGGAGGCCAAGATGAGTGGATTGACTGAGCTGGTTTGAGACCAGCCCAGGCAACTTGGCGAGACCTCGTCTCTACAATAAATCAAAAAAATTAGCTGGACGCGGTAGCACGCGCCTATAGTTCCGGCTTCTTGGAAGGCTGAGGCAGAAGGATTGCCAGAGCCCAGCAGGTCAATGCTGGGTGGCCATGAGCGTGTTACTGCACTCCAGCCTGGGTGATGGAATAAGACTCCAACTCAAAAAAAATAAATAAATAAAAATAAAAAAGCAAGGCCAGGTGCGGTGGCTCATGCCTGTAATCCCAGCACTTTGGGAGGCCAAGGCAAGAGGATTGCCTGAGCCCAGGGGTTCGAGACCAGCCAGGGCAACTTGGGGAGACCCCTATCTCTACAATATATCAAAAAATTAGCTGGGCATGACAGCACGCACATGTAGTTCCAGCTACTCGGGAGGCTGAAGCAGAAGGATCGCCTGCCCAGCAGGTCGAGGCTGTAGTGGAAATGAGCATGCCCCTGCACTCCAGCCTGGGCGACAGAGTGAGACTCCGACTCAAAAAAATTAAAATTAAAATTAAAAGCAGCCCAGGTACAAGGCAGTAGAGGATGGTGAACACTGAAGGGCCCTATTCCTCTCCAGCCAATGACTGCCCAGTGTCACCAGAGCTTTCAAATATTCCACGCTAACTAGGAGTTTTGTAGTTCTTAAAAGACTGTGTAGGCTGCCAGTTTCAACTGCCCTCAGCTGACTTAGCATAAAGATTGAAAAGTGTAATTCCAGGCTTCAGCTAGCCAGTGAGGTAGGACTTCAGAGAGCAGAAAAGAAAGCAAGCCACTAAGATGGCCACAACAACAACAACTACAAAAGACAGACAATAACAGGTGTAGCCAACAATGTAGAGAAATTAGAATCCATTGCTAGTGGGAATGTAAAATGGTGCAGCAACTTTAGAAAACCGTTTGGGCCAAGCACAGCAGCTCACACCTATAATCCCAGCACTCTGGGAGGCCAAGGTGGGAGGCTTGCCTAAGCCCAGGAGTTCAAGACCAGCCTGGGCAACATAGTGAGACCTCATATCTACAAAACATTTTTCTTAAAAATTAGCTGGGCATAGTAGCGCGGGTCTATAGTCCCAACTACTCAGGAGGCAGAGGCAGAAGGATCACCTGAACCCAGACAGGTTGAGGCTGTGGTGAGCCATGATCATGCCACTGAACTCCAGCCTGAATGACAGAGTAAGACTCAAAAAAAAGAAAAAGAAAAAGGCAGGAAGAAAAAGAAAATAGTTTGGCAGTTCCATAAAAAGTTAAACACAAAGTTACCATATGACTCAGCAAGTTCACTTCTAGGTATATATCCAAGAGAAATAAAACTATATGTCCCCTGAAATAATAAATAAATAAATAAAATAATAAAATAAATATGTCCACACAAAATCTGGTAAACAAATGTTCACAGCAACATGACTCATAATAGTCAAAAATGGAAACAACTCCAATGCCCATCAATGGGTGAATGGATAGATATAACGTGGTATATCCACACAATAAAGTATTATTTAGCCACATAAAAAAATGGCCAGCCACGGTGGCTCAAGTCTGTAATCCCAGCACTTTGGAAGGCCGAGGCGAGAGGATTGCCTGAGCTCAGGGGTTGAAGACCAGCCTGAGCAACATGGCAAGACCTCATCTCTACAATAAATCAAAAAATCAGCTGGGCATGGTGGCTCATGCCTGTTGTTCCAGCTACTTGGAAGACTGAGATAGAAGGATCGCCAGAGACCAGCAGGCCGAGGCTGCGGTGGCCGTGAGTGTGCCACTGCACTCCAGCCCGGGTGACAGAGCGAGACTCTGATTCAAAAAAAAAAAGCCGGGCTTAGTGGTAATCCCGCGCCTTTGGGAGGCTGAGGTGAGAGGATTGCCTGAGCCTGTGGGTTCAAGACCTGCCTGGGCAGCGAGACCTCATCTCTACAATAAAATCAAAAAATCAGCCGGGCGTGGCAGCGCATGCCTGTAATTCCAGCTACTCGGAAGGCTGAGGTGGAAGGATCGCCGGAGCCCAGCAGGCAAGGCTGTGAGGAAACAAGGAACGTCCAGGGAGTTCATCAAGTTGTGGGCCGAGTGCTCCAACTCAAAAAAAATAAAAAAAGCATTTTCTCCCATGTCTGCCCAGGTCTTCATCCAAGCCTGCCACCCTAGCTCTTGCGTCCCATCCTCTCCTGTCTTCTCCAGCCTCATCTCCTTAAACCACATGGCCTTTCCGCCTCGACATACCTGCAGCCTCCTCTGGCCGCCCAGGTCTCTGGGCCTTTGTCCAGCTTCCGCTCTCTGCGTGGACACTCCTTGTGGGGCAGGAGGGTCCTTGGCGAGGGAAAGAGGCTGGGGCTGCATTGGAGGCCATGCCAGACGGACTTGCGAATTGATCGGGTCTGGAGAGAAGCAGGAAGGAAAGGAAGAGCCAAGGACACCTGCTGAGCTTCTGACTTCAGGTCCTTTGCAGATGGCACTGCCATCTTCCAAGTTTGGGGAGATGGGGCCAGAAGATGAGAACCAGGTTTAACATGGCATCTAAGAGACAGCAAGAACAGATGTCAAATGAGCCTGAAGTGAGATCCTAGGCATCTGGAACACAGAGGGAAGATGTGTGCTGGAAGTGTTATGGAAATTAGAGTTGCCAGTGCATAAGTCATATTTCAAACCATGGAGGTGAACACAATCATGCTGGGAGGAGTGTTGCACAGGAGGACCCAACAAATTTTAGGTAGTAACATTTGTACCAAAATGCAATTAACAGATCCACTCTCTTAATGCATACGTGCTCCCAGTGTTTGGGGTAACTTGTGTAATTTATATGTCTTCCGCAAATATTTACAACAATTTTTTGTTCTAAAGAGAAACCAGTTTTTTAAAAAAGATGGCTGTTAGGAAGAGACTCTCATGCCCAAAGTCAAGTGGAAAATAGTAACTTTGTATAGTAAAAGAAGTCGAAAAGGTCCAGGACTGAGGCTGTGGGGTGAAGCATCCCAGAGAGGAAGATCCCAGCTGAGCCCTGTGGGGAAACAAGGAACGTCCAGGGAGTTCATCGAGTTGTGAGCCGAGTGCTTTTTAATTTTTCTTTGACGGCTCTTTTCCATCTCCCTTACCCACCGTCCATAAATTCAGCACGGCTGCCTCAGTGGGTCTCATGCAGCAAGTTCTCTGTGGTGAAGGTAGGTGCCTGACGAAACTTGACTCAGGTTGACTTATGACAAGAAAACTATACAGCCAGTAGCTGGATTGTTTTTTGTTTTTGTTTTGTTTTGTTTTGTTGAGTTGGAGTCTCTCTCTGTCGCCCAGGCTGGAGTGCAGGGGCATGCTCAGGCCACAGCAGCCTCGACCTGTCGGGTCAGGCGATTCTTCAACCTCAACCTTCCAAGTAGCTGGAACTACAGGCATGCACCACCACACCCGGCTAATTTTTTGGTTTATGGTAAAGCGGAGGTCTCACTAAGTTGCCTAGGCTGGTCTTGAACCCGTGGGCTCAGAAAATCCTCTCACCTCGGCCTCCCAAAGTACTGGGATAACAGACAGCCACCGTGGCCAGCTGGACTGTCTTTGTTTTTAAAATGGTGATACAAGCCTGGCTCGGTGGCTCAGCCTGTAATCCCAAGCCTTTGGGAGGCTGAGGTGAGTGAATTGCCTGAGCCTGCGGGTTCGAGACCCACCTGGGGAGGCGAGACCTCATCTCTACAATAAATCAAAAAAATTAGCCGGGTGTGGTAGCGCGAGCCTGTAGTTCCGGCTACTTGGAAGACTGAGGCGGAAGGATCGCCGGAGCCCAGCAGGTCGAGGCTGCA
>NW_007260119.1:662563-663153 GCF_000164805.1 Carlito syrichta
AAAAAAAAAAAAAAAAAGGCGATGCAATGCATAGCATCTTTACATAGGACCCAGATTATTTCTGTGGCATAAATTGCCAGATACTGGATTAAAAGCAATGGCCCATTGGTGAGGCTCTGTGTACGTGTTCCCAAACTGCCCTCCAGAAAAGCTGAGTCAATGTATGTATCACCAGCAGACTGTCAGGATGTTCATGTCCTCACACCTACATTTTAGACTTTATCAAATTAATGGAGAAAAATTGTTACTTCCCTGTTTGTTTGTTTGTTTTTTTGGTCACCCCTTCCTAATTTTTTTTAACATTGCCCTAGATAGTCTCCTTGTCTGTACTCTTTCAACACAGCCATTCATTCTGTATGTCACTGCCAGATTCCTCTTCTTACAGTAGAAAAATATGTTGAAAAATTTTCCATGACTCCTCACTGCCTACTGACTTGACTGCAAACTCTTCTGCCTGTCATTTCAAACACCCTGCAATATGACCTCGTCGCATATTCCTTTTTTTTGAGTTGAAATCTCATTCTGTCGCTCAGACTGGAGTGCAGTGGCCGCTCCTGGCCACCGCAGCCTCGACCTGCTGGGCTCTGGCG
>NW_007260119.1:663173-672709 GCF_000164805.1 Carlito syrichta
CACTCACCTCAGCCTCCCAAAGGTGTGGGATTACAGGCTGAGCCACTGAGCCTGGCTTAGTCTCATATTTCTAATCTTATTTAAGCCTCCACTTTCCTACACATACCCCATGATCCAGTCAAAATCATACAGTCATTGTTTTCTAAAACATGAACCATAATTTCTCATCTCCGTGTCATAATCATCCAGCGTTAGAAATTCATATCACAAGTGCTACCAGCCTCCCCTCCCCTGCCCAGGAAAGACATTGCTAATTAATCATCGCACGCTTTCCTGCTGAACTGGATTACAGCGCTCAACACAGTGCTTCACACGGCCACGACCAGTCAACTGGAGTTGGTACTCGGGGTGAAACTGACTTGCCAGTCCTGCGGCAGTCCTTTCACCTAGCTGGCCTCTGCCCCAGCTTCTCTTCTTGAATTTGTTCCCATCAACGGAGATTCACATCAAATGCTCCCTCCTCTAGGAAGCCTTCCCTGATTCCACACCCCACCTGCAGTTCTCTGAGCACAGCTCTTACAATTCTGACTCCATTTTGCCTTGTTTTGTTACCTGTGTGCTATCCTCTGCCCTCTCGAGACTGTAAGCGTATTAAGGCAGTCAGAGTAGTGAGGGGTTCAGATGTGGATCCAGATTGCATTCGTTCATACGCTGAGTCTGTCCCAACTAGCAGTAAACCCTTGAGCAAATTGTTTAACATCTTTGAGCCTTAGTGCTGTCCTTTGTAAAATGGGAATAGTAGTGAGACCTAATTAGTTGTGAGGATTCTTTGAGAAATGCAAGCTGAGGCCTGAACCAGGTGCCACACACACATGAAATATTATCTATTTCTCACACAAAAAAAGAAAGAAATGTTCTGTTTCTCAAAAATTTTTGCATAGGGTCACCATATGATCTAGCAATTCCACTCCTAGGTATATACCCAAGAAAACTGAAAATATATGTTCATACAAAAGCTTGTACACAAATGTTCATAGCCACATTATTCATAATAGCCAAAAAGTGGGAACAGCCCAAATGACCATGGACTGATAAAGGTTAAACAACATTTGATATATCTATACAATCATTCAGCCATAGGAAGGAACAAGCAGTGATACTTGTTACAACATGTATGAACCTTGAAAACATTATATTAAGAAAAAGAAGCCCGTCACAAAAGACCACATATTATGATCCCATTTATTTGAACTGTCCAGAATAGTCAGATCCATAGCCACAGAAAGCAGAGTTGTGTTTGCCAGGAGTGAGAGGAAGGGGAAGAGGAGTGACTGTTTACTGAGTATGGGGGCAATGGAAATTTTCCAGAATTAGATGGTGGTGATCCTTGCAAAACATTGTAAATATACTAAAAGCTCCTGAATTGTGCACGTTGTTTACTTATTAAAAATTTTTGTAATGAGGCAGAAGAATTGCCAGAGCCCAGCAGGTTAATGCTGGGGTGGCTGTGAGCATGCCAGTGCACTCTAGCCTGGGTGTCAGAGTGAGACTCCAACTAAAAAAAAATTCTGTAGAGACGAGGTCTCGTTATTTTGCCCAGACTGTTCTCAAACTCCGGCCTTAAGTGATCCTCCTGCCTCACCCTTCCAAAGTGCTGAGTTTACAGGCATATGCCACTAAGTGCAGCCTGAATTGAACACTGTAAAGTGACTTAGGCCGGGCACGGTGGCTCAAGCCTGTCATCTCAGCACTTTGGGAGGCCGAGATGAGGGGATTGCCTGAGCCCACAGGTTCAAGAACAGCCTGGGCAACTTGGCGAGATCTCACCTCTACAATAAAAATAAAAAAATTCACCGGGCGTAGTAGCATGTGCCTGTAGTTCTGGCTACTGCACTCCAGCCTGGGCGACAGAATGAGACTCCCACTCAAAAAAAAAATTTTTTTAATGATTTAATGGTGAATTTTGCTATGTAAATTTTATCTCAATTTTTAAAAAGTATTTTATATTACCATTCATTCATATGTCCCCTAAAGCACTTAAGGAGATATCACTGATATGGTGAAAAGCTATTTAATATGGTCAACCTGCTAGTCTCTGGCAGTCCTTCTGCCTCAGCCTTCCAAGTAGCCGGAACTACAAGCACATGCTACCACGCCTGACTAATTTTCAATTCCTTGTAGAGACGAGGTCTCGCCAAGTTGCCTGGGGTGGTCTTGAGCCTGTGGGCTCAGGCAATCCACTCACCTCAGCCTCCCAAAGGCGCGGGATTACAGGCTGAGCCACCAAGCCCGGCTCTTTTTTTTGAGTCTCACTCTGTTGCCCAAACTGGAGTGCAGTGGCACACTTAGCCATCATAGCCTCGACCTGCTGGGCTCAGGAAATTCTTCCCCTCATCCTTCCAATAGCTGGAACTATAGGCGTGTACCACCATGCCCAGCTAAATATTCTTAACTTGTTTTTGAGTCAGAGTCTCACTGTGCCGCCCAAGCTGGAGGGCAGTGGCATGCTCATGGCCACCACAGCCTTGATCTGCTGGGCTCAGGCAATCCTTCTGCCTCAGTCTTCCAAGTAGCTGGAACCACAGGCACGCGCCACCATACCAGGTTAATTTTTTGAGTTATTGTAGAGATGAGGTCTTGCCAAGTTGCCCAGGCTGGTCTCGAACCCATGGGCTCAGGCAATCCTCTCACCTCGGTCTCCCAAAGTGCTAGGATCATAGGCATGAGCTACTGTGCCCAGCCCAAATATTCTTAACTTTTTAAAAAGTCATTTGAGGATGTGGGGAGATCCAGTTCACTTGGCTGAAGTCAACCTGTTATTTTTTTAAAAGCTTTTTAAGAATAAGCTATAACTTTTTTGATATAACTAGAAATAAGTAAAATGTAGAACTAACTGAAGATATTAGAAGAGGCTTTAAATATGTAATTAGAGAATGACTCATGAGATATTATCTTTACAAATATCACATAATATAAAAGTGCAAGAGTTAAGTTCCTGAAAATGAGTGAGGTAATCATCCTTTGTAATGTTTAAGAACAGACTCTCCGCACTAATGGAAATGAATCACTAAATTCCCTTCTCATAGGGTCATTGCAGAAGTGAACAGAGGCCTTTTTACACACCCTTTCCAGCACTGAGTTGTTATTCTTTCTCTTTGCCAATCTAACTAGCAAAAAAGAGGATCTCATTTTAATGTTTATCTTTTTGATTGCTAATAAAGCTGAGTGATCTTAAGATTGATTTATTGACTATGTGTATTCTTTTGTGAGTGGTCTGTTTAAGTGTTATACATCTTTCTCAAATGGTCTTTTTTCCTGTTGGTTTCCTAAGGTGCTTTAAAGGGCAAAGATCTTAATCCTTTATCTGTCATATATGTTGCAAATATTTCCCCTAGTTTGTCATTTGCTTTAATTGTGTCTTATGATGTCTAAAACATGTTTAATTTTTATGAGATCAAATCTATCAATCTTTTTATCATTTTTCCTTTGCTTTTATTAAAAAGTCCTTATTTACGCCAGGAGAAGATATTATTCACCTGTATTTTCTTCTAGTTCTTTTATGGGGTCATTTTTTCATTTAATTCTTAAGGCAATCTGAAATTTATTTTGGAGTAAGGTGTGAAAGCAGCAACAAGCTTTTGGTTTTTTTTTGGAAATGAGAAAGCAGAATTTATTGAGAGGACAGAAAAGCTCCCACAGTGGGAAGGGACCCAAAGGGGTTGCCTCCAGCAACAAACTTTTAAGCACACTTTTTTTTTTGAGTTGGAGTCTCACTCTGTCGCCCAGTCTGGAGTACAGTGGCCTCTCCCGGCCACCACAGCCTCGACCTGCTGGGGCTCCGGTGATCCTTCCGCCTCAGCCTTCCAAGTAGCTGGAACTACAGGTGCGCACTACCACACCCAGCTAATTTTTTTATTTATTGTAGAGATGAGGTCTCACCAAGTTGCCCAGGCGGGTCTCAAACCCACGAGCTCAGGCAATTCACTCACCTCAGCCTCCCAAGGCGTGGGATTACAGGCTGAGCCACCGAGCCCGGCTAAACACACTTTTTTTGAATGGGGTCTCACTCTGTCATCCAGGCTGGAGTGTAGTGGCACGATCACTCAGGGCTCAGGCGATCCACCCGCCTCAGTCTCCCAAGTAGCTGGGACTACAGGCAGACGCCATCATGCCTGGCTAATTTTTTGTTTTGTAGAGATGAGGTCTTTTGTAAAGATGAACTCTAGGCTGGTCTCCTGGGCTCAAGCAATCCTCCAGCTTTAGCCTCCCAAAGTCCTGGGATTATAGGCGTGAGTCACCACACCTGACCTTAAAAGCACATTTAAAAAACATTATGCATTAAAACAGGTTCCATGCGGGAAATATTTTATATATTAAGTGTATCCAAGGAATCCTCACTTCATATAACAAAATTTTCCATGATATAAGCATTCAAACAATTCTTCAAAGATCATTTTTTAATTTTTTTTTTTTTTGAGTTGGAGTCTCACTGTCGCCCAGACTGTAGTGCAGTGGCCGCTCCCACTGCAGCCTCGACCTGCTGGACTCCGGCGATCCTTCCGCCTCAGCCTTCCAAGTAGCTGGAAGGCTGAGCTACTACGCCCGGCTAGTTTTTTATTTATTGTAGAGGTGAGGTCTCACTGCCCAGGCAGGTCTCGAACCCGCGGGCTCAGGCAATCCACTCACCTCAGCCTCCCAAAGGCGCGGGATTACAGGCTGAGCCTCCGAGCCCGGCTTCAAAGATCAATTTTTAAAAGGCTTGGAACTTGGATGGATTTAGAGTCCATCATACTTGGTGATCTATCACAGAAACAAAGAACTGAGTACCAGGTGTTCTCACTCATAAGTGGACCCTGAACACTTATCATAATACTACATGAGAGGGATTGGCAGTAGCGGGTCGCTGCCGGGCGGGGAGGGAGAGGGAAGGCACATAACACTAATAGGGGTACCTAATCCTAAACCAGGCGATGTGAGTACCAATGGGAGGCTGAAACTTCACCTGTACAATGACTACTTATGTACCTAACCCTGAATTGTACCCCACATCTTTAAAATAAGATAAAATAAAGTAAAATTGCAAAGTGGAGTCAGACACGGTGGCTCACGCCTGTCATCCCAGCACTTTGGGAGGCAGAGGCAAGAGAACCGCCTGGGCCCAGGGGTTCGAGACCAGCCTGGGCAACTTGGCAAGACCTCATCTCTACAATAAACCAAAAAATTAGCTGGGCATGGCAGTGCACACCTGTGGAAGGCTACTTGGAAGGCTGAGATGGAAGGATTGCCTGAGCCCAACAGGTCGAGGCTGTGGTAGCCATGAAGGTGCCAATGCACTCCAGCCTGGGCAACAGTGAGACTTCAACTCAGAAAAACAAATTGCAAAGTGGAAAAAAAAATCAAGAATCAAAAAAAATAAAACAAAATTAAATTTAAAATTTCAAAAAGATTTGGGCTGTGTGTGAATGTTAACAATTTTCTTTTGAAAAAAGTGTCTTTAATAATAAACTTGTATATATTTGAATGTTTTACAAAGGGTATGGATTGTTATTTAAAAGTTGGAATGCAAATTTTTTTTTTTTAATTGGAGCCTCACTCTGTCTCCCAGACTGGAGTGCAGTGGCCGCTCCCAGCCACCACAGCCTCGACCTGCTGGGCTCCGGCGATCCTTCCACTCAGCCTTCCAAGAAGCTGGAACTACAGGCGTGTGCTATCATGCCCGGCTAATTTTTCATTTATTGTAGAGGTGAGGTCTTGCCAAGTTGCCCAGGCGGGTCTCGAACCCACGGGCTCAGGCAATCCACTCACCTCAGCCTCCCAAAGCTCAGGATTACAGGCTGAGCCACCAAGCCCATCTGGAATGCAATTTTTTAAAAAAGTACAAAAAAGTATGCTTTTCATTACATGAGAAGATGGTACCACATGTCAGAGTCAGAGCTTGAATTTCACCTTTCTAAGGGAGGACAAAAGAATCTCCTCGTAAGTCACGGGGTGTGAATCATCAGTGCAATCACTGAATGATTAAGTAGAGTTCAAATAGATTAAAGTGGAAATCCTTCTGAGTGGAAACCAGAAACACCAGTTTCAATGCTCCCATGATTCACTTACTAACTTTCCTTGGAGCAAACTATTAAAATTTCTACACCTGTTTGTCAATACATTAAGCAAATATTCTTTTTTTTTGAGTCAGAGTCTCACTCTGTCTCCCAGGATGGAGTGCAGGAATACGCTGCTCATGGCAGCCGTAGCCTTGGCCTGCTGGGCTCAGGGGATCCTTCCACCTCAGCCTTTCAAGTAGCTGAAACTATAGGCACGTGCCACCACACTCGGCTATTTTTTTTTTTTTGTAGAAAAGACATCTAGCCATGTTGCCCAGGCTGGTCTCGAACCTGCCGGCTCAGGCAATTCTCTTGCCTCTGCCTCCCAAAGTGCTGCGATTACAGGCATGAGTCACCATGCCCAGCTAAACAAAGATCTTATTTGATTGTTAGAAATCATGGGTTTGTGAGTTAATGTATTAAAGTACTAAGTTGGACGCAGTGGCTCATGCCTGTCATCCTAGCATTTTGGAAGGCTGAAGCAAGAGGATTGCCTGACCCCAGGGACTTCAGACCAGCCTTGACAACTTAGCAAGACCTTGTCTCTACAATAAATCAGTAAATTAGCTGGGCATGGTGATATGTGCCTGAGGTTCTGGCTACTTGCAAGGCTGAGGTGGAAGGATCACCTGAGCCCAGCAGGTCAAGGCTGCAGTGATCATAAGTGTGCCCCTGCACTCCAGCCTGGGCGACACTGTAAGGCTCCAACTCAAAAAAAAAAAAAAGATTAAAAGCATCTTGAGCTAAAAATCTCCACAGACAGGATTAGCAACTGAAGTCATCAGACACTCAGGAAGCCTGAAGTGTCTCCTCTGTCTCTCAGGCTCCGCTCAAGGCTGTGACTCCAGCGCGGGAGAACTTTCCAGGCCCGTCGGGAGGAGGGCAGTGTTGGGGTGGATGCCGTGGGAATGACAGACATGACTTGTTACCGCTTCTTTGGGTTTTTTTTTTTTTTTTGAGTCAGGCTCTCACTCTGTTGCCCAGGCTGGAGTGCAGCAACACACTCACGGCCACTGCAGCCTCGAGTTGCTGAGCTCAGACAATCCTTCCACCTCAGTCTTCCAAGTAGCTGGAACTATGGGCACACGCCACCACATCTGGCTAATTTTTTTTTTTTTTTTTTTGAGTTGGAGTCTCACTCTGTTGACCAGACTGGAGTGTCAATTATTTTTTATTTATTTATTGTAGAGACAAGATTTCGCCAAGTTTCCCAGGCTAGTCTCGAACTCATGGGCTCAGGCAATCCTCTCACCTTGGCCTCCCAAAGTGCTGGGATTACAGGCATGAGCCAGGGTGTCCTGCCAACTGCTAAAGAGACTGAGACAATAGTGTATATACATTTGTAAGAAACCTAAACTAGCTGGACTTGGTGGCTCAGCCTGTAATCCCGCGCCTTTGGGAGGCTGAAGTGAGTGGATTGCCAGAGCCCGCGGGTTTGAGACCCGCCTGGGCAGGCGAGACCTCATCTCTACAATAAAATCAAAAAATTAGCTGGGTGTGGTAGCGCGCACCCGTAATTCCGGCTACTTGGAAGGCTGAGGCGGAAGGATCACCGGAGCCCAGCAGGTCGAGGCTGCAGTGACTGGGAGCGGCCACTGCACTCCAGTCTGGGCAACAGAGTGAGACTCCAACTCAAAAAACAAAACAAAACAAAAAAAACTAAACTTCCTGTCAATTTCTGCCACATCTAAACAAGCTGTGTATTCCTCTTTGAACATATCTCAGCTTTTTGAGATGCTAAATGTGTATGGACGTACACAAATGCTCACCAAAACTATATGCTCCATAAATTGATGCTTACTAACATTCGTGCAAACATGTATAGCGTAACATCAATATGGACAACCACGAGCTTGCTGATAAGCACACTGTCAGGTTTATCTGTAGACATTGATGACTTGGACCAACAGAGACAGGTAATCAGCACACCTGGGAGGATCACTTATGACTCAACACTTCTGAGTTCGAATTGGTAAGGAGTTGTCTATAAGGTCATCGAGGGCCTCAGGCTCTGAAATAAAAATTTCTTAGAATAGTTTGACCAAAAAGACAAAAAGGAAGATTTATTTATTAATTCAACAAGTGTTTTGGTTTTTTTGAGACAGGGTCTCACTGTGTCACCAGGCTGGAGAGCAGTGGCACAATCATGGCTCACCATAGCCGGCAACCTCCTGGACTCATGAGTCCTTCCACTCCAACTTCCCCACTAGCTGGGACTACAGGCACGTGCCACCATGCCTGCCTAATTGTTTTTGTTGTTTTTATTTGTTTGTTTGTTTGTTTGTTTTGAGTTGGAGTCTCACTCTGTCGCCCAGACTGGAGTGGTGGCCGCTTCCGGACACCACAACCTCGTCTGCTGGGCTCCGGCGATCCTTCCGCCTCAGGCTTCCAAGCAGCCGGAATCACAGGCACGCGCTACCACGCCCGGCTGATTTTTTGATTTACTGTAGAGATGAGGTCTCGCTGCCCAGGTGGGTCTCGAACCCGCGGGCTCAGGCAATCCACTCACCTCAGCCTCCCAAAGGCGCGGGATGACAGGCTGAGCCACCGAGCCCGGCTGTTTTTGTTGTTTTTAATAGAGACAAGGTTTTCTTATGTTGCCCAGGTAGGTCTGGAATTCCTGGGCTCAAGTGATTCTTCTACCTCGGCCTCTCAAAGTGCTGGGATTATAGGTGTGAGCCACCACTCCAAGTTGCTCAACAAGTATTAATTGCGCATCTGCCAGGCCCTGTACTAGGCACTGAGGAAAACCATAATGTTGAACCATATGAAATTGCAGATATTTGACTATTTTTCACTCAGCAAAGTGGCAATTTTATACAGTTCAACCTAAGACAAGTACAAAAATTCCTTAGCAAGGCAAAGAAAATAAGAAATAGTTGAGGAACATAAGAAAAAATGGTCAAAATAACAACTTAGAAGAAATAAGAGGAAATGAAAGGAAAAAGAAAAAGAAAAAATGAGAAAAAGGGACATACACATGAAAATAGAAAAAATCATAAAGGTATATAATAAAAGCCAACAAATTCTTTTTTTTTTTTTATTTTTTTTGAGTTGGAGTCTCACTCTGTCGCCCAGGCTGGAGTGCAGTGGCACGCTCGTGGCCACTGCCTCGACCTGCTGGGCTCCGGCGATCCTTCCGCCTCAGCCTTCCAAGTAGCCAGAACTACAGGTGCGCACCAGCACACCCTGCTAATTTTTTATTTATTTCTTGTAGAGATGAGGTCTTGCCAAGTTCCCTGGGTTGGTCCCGAATCCACTCGCCTTGGCCTTCCAAAGTGCTGGGATTCCGGGCTGAGCCACTGAGTCTAGCCAAATTCTTAATAATTTAATTCATTCAGCATTTATTGAGTGTCCAACACTATATAAACAGTCTCATGGTAGCTACAACACAGGCCTCAAAGAAAGAAAAGACATCGTTCTCCTTGAAGCTGAAGGACAGATAAATATGCCATATATATATATATATATATTTTTTTTTTTTTTTTTTTTTTTTTTGTT
>NW_007260119.1:672881-679012 GCF_000164805.1 Carlito syrichta
TCAGGCAATCCACTCACCTTGGCCTCCCAAAGTGCTGAGATTACAGGCTGAGCCACCGAGCCCGGCCTGCCCTATATTTTTGAACTGTAAATTCTGAGGATAAAAAAGAAAGTGAGAAAAAGATTGAGAGACCGGGCATGGGGCTCATGCCTGTAATCCCAGCACTTTGGGAGGCAGAGGCAAGAGGACTGCCTGAGTCCAGCCTGGGCAACATGGTGAGACTGCGTCTCTACAATAAATCAAAAAAATGATCTGAGCGAGGTGGCACACACCTGTAGTTCCAGCTACTAGGAAGGCTGAAGTGGAGGGATCGCCTGAGCCCAGCAGGTCGAGGCTGCAATGGCCATGAGCGTGCCACTGCACTCCAGCCTGGGTAACAGAGTCAGATGCAACTCAAAAAAAATTAATGAATAAAAAAGATTGAGGCAGTGGCAGAGCAAATACAGAGAAAACAGCAGTAGTAGAAATATAAGAAAGATAAGTTCAGTAGAAATCCAACAGAAAGATAGCAGAGTTGGGAAGAAATACAACAGAAGTTCTCATCGTAGAAAAATTCTGCAGTAATGTCACCTGATAACGCAGACATGAGAAATGTAAGTCATCAGGGTGGAGAGGCCAGGGAAGATAAATCTAAAAATGTTTTAATCTCTCTTGCCATATAGAAATTTCCCTTTTTAATAATTGTGGGTGAACAGTTTATAAAATATGCAATTTGTGTGTATAGACAGATTCTAAAATTTGAATTTTATGATTATTTCCTTTTATATGATATGCAAATTATATAAAAGCAAGTAATTCAAGACTATCCAGGACAGAAAAGGATAACTAGAAAATGACTGAAATAGAGCCCTCTTTACACTCTTAATACCAGGGAAGGTCAAAGAACCACAGAACTGTAGCACAGGGAATCTCAGGGGTCATTCAGACCTAAATCCTTAATGGCTCAGAAGAGGCAGACAGAGTTCAGAGAAGGGATTCGATCAAAACCATCTGGTGCAAGAGAAGCAGACTCAGGACTAGAACTTATTTACGAGGGGGATCCCAAAAAATGGAATTATTTATTAAAAATTTTGTATTCTTCCATGTTTAAACTTCCATCCTCTTCAAAGTTCTCTCCGTTTGACGCAATACAACCTATTGAGATGTTTTTTCCACTGCTCAAAACAGTTTTTGAGCTTGTGGATTTGGATGCCTTTCAGTGCTTCTGCTGTTTTTTGTTTGTTTGCTTGTTTGTTTCACCTCCTCCACACGGGCAAAATTTTTTCCTTTGAGGACTTTTTCATTCCGGGAAACAAAAAAGTCGCTTGGGGCAAGCTTAGGTGAATAGGGAGGGTGGGGCACCGGGGTCCTGCCGTTTGGGGTCAGAAACTGCTGAAAACTCAGTGCAGGGTGGGCAGGTACGCTCGTAAGTCACCCATTGTGAAATGGGCAAAGCCTTGAAAGAGTCTCCAAAAAAACTTCACTGAAACTGAACGCAGCCTCTCGAAATAACACTAGCTGGTACACAGATGCCCCGATGGGCTCTTGGGACACCTTCCTAACAGAGCGGGGAAGCCTGGACTAGGAGGGGCCCACCCTCCAAAAGGTAGTTTCGGTTTTTGCGCGGGTGCCTCCTTGTACTTTACTAAAGCCATTACCGAACATCAGCAAAAGAGACAACCTTTTAAAATCCGCATTTTCTATTTCAAAGCTCAGTTAACAATTATTTTGAGAGTATCAAGCCAGGGTGGTACATAAGGTAACAAAGGAGAATCCTTCACCGAAAGAGGATGAACAATAGACTGGTGGTTACAGATTCCCCAGCAGAATTTCCATGGAGTGTGTGTCTTTTAATCGGTACCAGCAATGTTCACATGGCATTACGGTGTTTCTCTGAAGCATTATTTTTATTTTTTATTTTTTTGAGTTGGAGTCTCTGTCCTTTTTTTTTTTTTTTTTTCAGTTGGAGTCTCACTCTCTTGCCCAGGCTAGAGTGCAGTGGCATGCTTGTGGCCACTGCAGCCTTGACCTGCTGGGCTCAGGCGATCCTTCCGCCTCAGCCTTCCAAGTAGTTGGAACCACACACGCGCATCACCATGCCCAGCTAAGTTTTTAATTTATTGTAGAGATGAGGTCTCGCCAACTTGCCCAGACTGGTCTCACGTTATCCTCCCAAAGTGCTTGAGCCACCGTGCCTGGCCCTTTGAAGCATTATTAACAAAACTCTCTCAAACACTGTCAACTGCACAGCTAGAAATGTGTGATTTGTTCAAACTCCCTTTACATGTATTGTGTGTGGAAAGTATGATTTTGCAATTGATGCCAAATCAATCTGTACATGGAAAAATTTGTTCACTTAGAACATCACGACTACCTGAAAATGAGTTTACAACAAAGAGGCTAAAAAAGTGATGTAGCAATCAGAGAGTAAGACTCTGGTGATAAAATGAGTCTGATGAGTGACTTACTTATAGTTGTAAAAATGCCAAGCTCTGTACACCTTGAGTGTACAGAGTGACAGCTCTGTGGCCGACTGTGACACAAGTTCCCGGCACAGGCCCCTGGGGCAGCTCAGAACCACACTGATTCAAGTTCCCACATGCCCTGTAAGGACTCTAAGGATTACTTTCTTTTTTTGAGTCACTGTTTCACTCTATCAGTGAGGCTGAGTGCAGTGGCACTATCCCAGCTCACCACAGTCTCAAACTCCTGGGCTCAAGCCATCTTCCTGACTCAGCCTCCCAAGTACCTGGGACTAAGGTGTATGCCACCACACCTGGCTGATTTTTTTCATTTTTCGTACAAAGTCTTGCTATGTTACCTAGGATCAAAACCCTGGGCTCAAGCGAACCTCCTGCCTCAGCCTCCCAAAGTGCTAGAATTACAGGCATAAGCCACCATACCTGACCTAAGATTACTAATTTTTAAAGCATGATGTGTAGTTCTTGTTACTACCCACAGCGTGACATGAACCGAGATAACTTCTCACACTATTCTTTTATTTTTTGATGAACAATTATTGTTCTTAAATTATAGAATGAAACATAAGCTCTGTCAAAAGTTTTCTTGGAGGGCTTTAACCAAATGTTTAAAAGAAAGGCTTTAACCTTGTCCCCTATTCATTGAATCTGAAAACAGCAGCTTGCAGATACATAATCAGCCTTGGACAGTAGGAGTCATTCATTTCCCACCTGCTGACTTTACTGGGATAAATGAAAACACCAACCATTGATGTTGAAATGCCAAGACTGAAATGTCACAGACACATCAAGTTCAGTAAAGCTGCATCTCCTGTTCTGAAGAGGCTAATGATACAGTCATCGGCGTGTCTTTCAGGAGGGGGGTGGTGACCTTCAACGCTGCTGATCCTTGACCTTGGTGTTTCCTGTCACAGTCCTTGAGTCAAGCCTCAAGCCCACACAGTGAAGTGAGTTTTCATTTCATTCTTGAATTCACACAGGTAAGGGGGTGGGTATGCGCTCAAACTCAGAGACGCATCGTCACTTTCATTTGAACCCATTAATCTCACTGCTCTGGTTTTCTTATTTCTCATTTTCTCGGAAACTAAATAATTCTTTCTCTACTGCCCTTTATTGCTTGATTTTTAAAAGTACTGCAAAGTGTCAAGAACCAGGCTGCTACTTGGCAATACCATCTCACTTCTTTATCCTTCAGGCTTCCTCCCTGTCTGTTCAGTGAGAATGAAACTAGCTGGCCCAACTCTGCAGACAGCCTAAGTAAGAGAAATACTACCTAGGAGAACACTTGTGTGCTTTGGAAAAAGGTGTTGGCACATGGTAACTTTAAAAAGCAGATGGTAGGCTGGGCTCGATGGCTCAGCCTGTCATCCCAGCACTTTGGGAGGCCAAGGTGAGCAAACTGCCTGAGCGTGGTCAAGTTGACTAGCTTGGGCAACTTGACAAGACTTCATCTCTACAATAAAATAAAGTACCTGGGGATGGTAGCGTGTGCCTGTAGTTCCAGCTCCTTGAAGGCTGAGGCAGAAGGATCGCGAGTCCAGCAGGTCGATGCTGGGATGGCCGTGAGTGTGCCAACACCCTCCAGTCTGGGCAACGAGGGAGACTCCTACTCAAAAAAAAAAAAAAAAAGTAAATGGTACAAAATAAGAAAGTGAATGCAGCAAGTGACAGAAGAAACGGGCAATCTTGGACTCTGCATGACTGGTCGTTCTCTTTCCCCTCTGCAACCAACCTCCGAATAGCCTGCAGATTCCAGCAACTGAGGCTCGCAGGCCCACTGCCAAGGGCTGCAGCATTCTTTAGGGCCCAGCAGTGCAGGGAAACACGCCAGGGTGTCATTTGCTCCTGAGAAACAGACTTCCATTTCTCTGCCCGCTTCCCCTCTCAGTCCATAAACTCTGATATTTGATGCCAGCACAAAGCCTCATTTGTTTTGGTCCAAATGTCCAGATCTGTGGGTGGACTCATTCTGCTAAGGAATGTCACTGAAGTTCATATCTGCTGATTCCATAGCAGGAGGCATCTGGCCACTTGCCTCTCCCCATGACAGTGTGAAGTGAAACGCTTTTTCTACCTGAAAAGCAAGTGCTTCCACCCAACAAAAACGCTCTGAGCAGGAACCAGGCAGAAGGCACTCTGCTGGGCGCCGTGAGGACGGATGGGGTGAACAAGTCAGTCTGCACCCTTAGTAAGAACGTCCTGGGCCCACGTTCTCAGACAGTGATCTCAGCCAGATTGAGCTCTCCTCCAGAACAGAGACTTGGGGCTTCTCTCCCTGTTCCCAGGGCTTTGGGGGAAAGAAAAGTTTTCCTTTGGTCTCCAGCAAGTGCCCGGCCACTTCGGCCGGAGCATGGAGCCTTAAATAATGTTCCCAGGACCGTGAAGCATGTTATCTGAACCAGAAAGGACGTAGCCATCACCCAGCGGAAGTCCTCTCTCCCCCTGCTGCCTTCATTCCTGGAGGCAGTTCTCAAACTCCCTACCAGGACCCCTTCACACTCTGACACTATCAAGGGCCCCAAAGAGCTTTTGCTTGTGTGAATTACATCTGATATTTATCACATAGCATTAAAGCGGAGAAGATGTCAAAATAGTATTTCAAGTCAAGATAAAGTATACTTACTTTTTATTGTGTTCATGCAGAGACTCAAAGAAAAGTTCAGAATTTCAAGATATTTATTTATGAATAAGGAGGTCACAGCTATCCTGAGAGACAGAAACAAAGTCAGCTAATAAAATTACAGAAACTGTAGAGCTGTGACTGCAGACTGTAGTCCAGATGCTACTTGACAGATGAGGTGGGAGGACCACTTGAGACCAAGACTTCATAGCCAGCCTGGGCAATATAGTGACATTCCCTTCTCTGAAAAAAGTAAAAAAGAGAAAAACATATCATACTCAGTGATCTATCACAGAAAGAAACAAACAAAAAAAAAAAGAGAGAGAAAAACATTTAAATACTAAAGTATTAAGAATAAATTTTACTAATCTCTATAAGTCTACATAAATTGCTATAAAATGTACATATTGTTACTTTAACCCTACTACCATAGAAAATACTAGAAAATATAAACAGGCACACACAGGTAATCTATTAGCAGTCAAAGTGATGATGTCATTACACTTCAAATCGCCTCTGGAAATTTCCACTGTATGCTCTGAAGAGAATGAAAGTGAGAAAGTCAAATCACTTCTTGTTATCATAATGGAAATAGTTTTGACCTCAGAGACCCCTCTGAATATCTTGGTTCACTTGAGTCCTGGAAGTCGAGGCTGCAGTGAGCAGTGACCTGACTGCACTCCAGTCTAGGCTACAGTTTTGAGACCCCGACTCAAAAACAATAACAAAAGGATCTTGGCGACAATCCCAGACCCGGGGAACACCTTGGGGGAACCAATGTCACCTATTTAAGGTCATTTCCATTCCATATTACTAACAACGTGTATCTTTCTGATGCGTGTTTTGTTCTCGTCCCCGGACCACCCTTTGAGAGCAGTCGACCTAAGGTAAGCCCAGGACCCCAAAGCCTGGGGGAACCCGGAGCCCAAAGCCCCGGACGCCAAGGGTGCTCCGCTAACGCCGGGAACCAAAACGCGCCCGGAATTCGCTGAGCGCGCGGGGTTCGGGAGCAAATCGAGAAGCGACCACCCGCGCCGCCGGGGCGGGGCCGG
>NW_007260119.1:679352-684178 GCF_000164805.1 Carlito syrichta
GTCTTTGTCTGGGTTTGCTCGACAGTTGCCAGACTATGTTTGCGCTCCTGGTGCTGCTCGGCCAGCTGCCCGTGGGGACCGTCGCGCTTCCTGGAGCCACGAGGAGCCCCGAGGAGCCCGGGCCCGCGGGGGAAGCAGGTAAGCTAGCCCCGCGTCCGGGAGCCCGGGCCGCGCGTGCGGTCGGAGAACCGCGGTGTCTGGAATCACCGCCAGGCAGTCCGGACAGCCCCGCGTGTCCCCCAGTCTCGCCTGCGGTGCGTGTGGCCAAGCCGTGGGTTTTATGTTCTTCGACTGCAACGTGTACAGTTCACTTCGGAGTTTCCTTTGATAAGCGCGCGTCTAAGGCTTCGTTTGTGGTTACCTGGATGGCAACCCGAGATCAGCCTCTGAAAATCAGTGACGTTTTTCGAGGGGAGGGGGACTTTGTAATGACTTATTTACCTGATCTTCCTGGCCAGGTGGACAGGGAGGCCGGGATCTAGTGTGGGCTTGCTGGGAGACCCTGGGCCAGGTACAGCTGTTCCTTTGGGCGCGAATGTCTTCCTCTGTAAAATGACGGGCATGGGGGTGGTGTGTATCATCTCTGAGGCCCTTGCTGACTCTCACAAGGCTCTTTGTCTGGGCAAAGGCTGCTGGGTGAAGAGAAGCTTGGGTGGGGCTTGCTAACCTGGAAGTCCACAGCTTTTAGGTTCCAGCCTGTAAGCAGGTTGGTTCCTGCCTGCCTTTTAAAAACCTAACCTAGCAAAGCCAGGAAAGAAAAAATGTTCGTGATGGCCTTCAGCATCCTCCTGACTGGCCGAGGTGCGCTTCCTGATCAAGGTGCCAGCTCTTGGCTCTGCTCCGTACTCATCCCTGTCCCTTCGCCCTTGTCATCAGGACCTGGCATCCGCACTTTTTCACTGGGGAGGATCTGTCAGCCTTGTCCGCCTGACTTGTTAGTGGTTAATACCGCTGTGTGTGTGTGTGTGTTGGTTTGGTTTTTGTTTTGTTTTTTTGAATTTTTTTCCCACTTTGTCACCTGCCTGGAATGCGGTGGTGTGATCATAGCTCACTGCAGGCTCAAGGGATCATGTCACCTCAGCCTATTGGGTAGCTGGGACTACAGCCACTGCGCCCTTTTTTTTGTTTTTTTGGTTTTTTTTGTTTGTTTGTTTTGAGTTGGAGCTGGCCACTGCAGCCTCGACCTGTTGGGCTCAAGTGATCCTTCTGCCTCAGTCTTCCAAGTACCTGGAACTGCAGGCACACACCACAATGCCCAGCTAATTTTTTGATTTATTGTAGAGATGAGGTCTCATCATGTTGCCCAGGCTGGTCTCGAACCTGTAGGCTCAGACAATCCTCTAACCTTGGCCTCCCAAAGCGCCGGGATTATAGGTGTGAGCCACCTCGCCTGGCCTCCAGTTAATTAAAAAAAAAAAAACTTTTGTAGAAGTGGAGGTCTCACTATGTTGCCCAGCTGGTCTCGAACTCCTCCTGACTTCAAGCAATCCTCCCACCTCAGCCTTCCAAAAGCACTGGGATTACAAGTATGAGGTACCTGTCTCTGTGGCTTTTTTTTGTTGTTGTTGTTGATGTTTTGAGTTGGAGTCTCACTCTGTCGCCCAGACTGGAGTGCAGTGGCCGCTCCTGGCCACCGCAGCCTCAACCTGCTGGGCTCCGGCGATCCTTCCGCCTTAGCCTTACGAGTAGCTGGAACTACAGGCATGCGCTACCACGCCTGGCTGATTTTTTTGATTTTTATTGTAGAGATGAGGTCTCACCAAGTTGCCCGGGCGAGTCTTGAACCCGCGGGCTCAGGCAATCCACTCACCTTGGCCTCCCAAAGTGCTGGGATTACAGGCTAAGTCACCGAGCCCGACCTTACAAAGTGTATTTTTAATTTCCAATTTTTTCTGAGTCAGTGTCTCACTCTGTTGCCCAGGCCAGCGCAGCCTCGACCTGCTGGGCTCCGGCGATCCTTCCACCTCAGCCTTCCAAGTAGCTGGAACTACAGGCACATGCTACCACGCCTGGTTAATTTTTGATTTGTTGTGGAGATGAGGTCTCACCAAGTTGCCCAGGTGGGTCTCGAACCCGTGGGCTCAGGCAATCCACTCACCGCAGCCTCCCAAAGCATGGGATTACAGGCTGAGCCACCGAGCCCGGCTCTGTCTGTGTTTTAAGATAGAAAAGTACCTTAGCCCAAAGGAGTCATTGTTCCTTGAACCCCCATCTCCACCCGCCTCCTCTGGCGTTCCTGTCTCTACTGGATGACAGGATTCTAGGCAACTGACTGACTGACCAGCTGGTGGGACAGGGAGAGAAAGGGGATCCTTCTTGGTGGTGTCCACATACAAGGGGGAATCCAAAAGAACCCAGAATTTAGCTGGGCATGGTGGCTCATGCCTGTAATACCAACACTTTGGGAGGTAGAGGTGAGAGGATTGCCTGAGCCCAGGACTTCAAGACCAGTCTGGGCAACTTGGAGAGACCTTGTCTCTACAATAAATCAAAAAATTAGCCAGATGTGGTAGTGCACACCTGTAGCTCCAGCTACTTAGAAGACTAAGGCAGATGATTTGCCTGGGCCCAGTAGATCAAGGCTGCAGTGGCTATGAGTGTGCCACTGTACACCAACCTGGGGACAGAGTGAGACTCTGACTAAAAAAAAAAAAAAGAAGGGGTGGGGAAAAAAATGAACACTGAAATTTATTTATAAAAAATGGTGTACTTATTCTCACATGTTTAAACTTTAATCACCTTCAAAGTCCTCTTCGTTTGACACGATATACCTATTGAGATGCTTTTTTCACTGCTCAAAACGGTTTTTGAACTCGTCAATTTGGATGGCTTTTAGTGCTGTTTTTTGTTTCATCTCTTTCGCATTGGTAAAACATTTCCCTTTGAGGATTTTTTTCATCCTGGAAACAAAAAAAAAAAACACGTCACTTGGAACAATATTGGGTGAATAGGGCCAGTGGAACACAGGGGTCATGCTGATTTTGGTCAAAAACTCCTGAACATTCAGTACGGCGTGGGCAGGTTTGCTTGTAAATCGCCATCAAGAAATGGGCAGATGCAACCGGGCTCGGTGGCTCAGCCTGTAATCCCACACTTTGGGTGGCTGAGGTGAGTGGATTGCCTGAGCCCGTGGGTTCAAGACCCACCTGGGCAGCTTGGCAAGACCTCATTTCTACAATAAATCAAAAAATTAGCTGACTATGGCAGCGTGCCTGTAGTTCTGGCCACTTGGAAGGCTGAGGCGGAAGGATCCCTGGAGCCCAGCAGGTCGAGGATGCAGTGGCCGGGAGCGGCCACAGTACTCCATTCTAGGCGACAGAGTGAGACTCCAACTCAAGGGGAAAAAAAGGAAATGGGCAGATGCATTGAAAGAACCTCCCCAAAAAATTCACTGAAGCCAAATGCAGTCTCTCACACCAATCCGGTCAACATTAGCCAGTCCACGATGTCGATGGGTTCCTAGAACACTGACCTAGCGGGGGAAGCCTTCGTTAGGAGGGGCCCACCCTCCAAAAAATAATTGCTTTTTTTGGAGTTCCCCCTCATATGTAATAAATCCACCCACATATAATGTTGCACTTAGAAGGTTCAGAAAGACCAGACACTCCTCCCCAGAATGAATGTGCATACATTCATTCACTCATGGTGTAGGTATAAAGACACTTAAAGAGCCGGGTGCAGTGGCTTATACCTGTCATTCCAGGACTTTGGGAGCCGGGGGTGAGAGGATCACCTGAGCCCATGGGTTCAAGACCAGCCTGGGCAACATGGTGAGACCTCATCTCTACAATAAAGCAAAAATTAGCTGGGCTTGGTGGCACACTCTTGTGGTTCCAGCTACTTGGAAGGCTGAGGGGGAAGGATCGCCTAAGCCCAGCAGGTCGAGGCTTCGTTGGCCTTGACCGTGCCCCTGCCCTCCAGCCTGGGTGACAGAGTGAGACTCCGACTCAATAAAATACAGTAAAAGGTAAAATGGGCCTATCTGAGAAGTAGCAAGACAGAGGCAGGTTCCTAATTCTCCGTTCTGAAATCGGGTTTCCTGCAGGGAGTAGCCAAGTCAGGCGGCTGTGGGTGGCTTCCTCACTGGTTTAGAACTTTACACTGTGCCACGAGGAGGTGCAAGACCACACCAGGCTGTCCCTGTGAACGCCTCAGCTGGGAGACCTGAGGCCAGGAGCTGCTTCTCACTCTAGCAGAGTTTGAGTTTGTTCGTTCATTCAGTGATGCTCTGAGCACCTCTCGTGGGCCAGGTACCCACATACCCACATCCCTCCTGCGTAGGAGACGGAGTGGTAGCAGGTAGATATAAATGGAGCAACAGAGGGTGATAGGTGTGGGGAGACAGCAGAGTAGAGACAGGAACGCCAGAGGGGGCGGGTGGAGATGGGGGTTCAAGGAACAATGAACCAAACCCGAGGGAGGCAAGAGGGCAAGCGAAAGAAGAAAGTTCTATGAGGAGGAAGCAGCAGGCACAGAGGCAGGAGCGAGGGAACCCGGCTGAGGGACAGCAGGGTACACCAAGGGATGAGGGTCAGGTCAGGGAGTGAGGGCGTGGGCACCACCTCTCACAGGCCCCAGATCTCACGGACCTTGGGAGGACTGGCTGTTACGCTACAGAAGACAGATTGCTATTCAAAGGCATTAAGAAAACAAAGTAGGAGAAAGTAGGAACAAAGTCTGAGGTACCCTTTTTTTTTTTTGAGTTGGAGTCTCACTCTGTCGCCCAGACTGGAGTGCAGTGGCCGCTCCCGGCCACCGCAGCCTCAACCTGCTGGACTCCGGCGATCCTTCCACCTCAGCCTTCCAAGTAGCTGGAACTACAGGCG
>NW_007260119.1:684288-695290 GCF_000164805.1 Carlito syrichta
GCCCAGGCGGATCTCGAACCCGCGGACTCAGGCAATCCACGTACCTCAGCCTCCCAAAGGTGCGGGATTACAGGCTGAGCCCTTTAAAGGGATTTTGGCCTAGTGTTAAAAACAGAGGAGGGAGGAGACCACTTGGAAGGTCTTTGCAGGAATCCCAGCAAGGGCGATGGGATTTGGACAGTGTTTTATTCTGCCTCCGTTTGGGGGTGGTGTAAAACCCATGAAAAGACAAAGGAAGAAAAATAATTGCAGTGTTATATCACACTGGTCCTTCTCTCTGCCTTCTAGAAGACTAAAAAACGATCACTGTTTCTCCCATTGTAGCTTCCCCGTTGGTTCGAATAGCCCTTATCTTATTTATAATATAGAAATGAACACTCTACAGGGGCTCACACCTGTAGTCCCAGCACTTTGGGAGACCGAAGCAAGTAGATTGCCTGAGCCCACGGGTTCAAGAGCAGCTCAGGCAACTTGGAGATATCTTGTCCCTACAATGAAAAAAGAAATTAGCCAGGCATGGTAGTACACACCTGTAGTTCCACTTACTGGAAAGCTGAGGCGGGAGGATCACCGGAGCCTAGTGGGTCGATGCTGGGGTGGCCGTGAGCGTGCCACTGCACTTCAGCCTGGGTGACAAAGAGTGAGACTCCAACTCTAAATAAATAAATAGTAAGCGCTATAAAACATTGAAACATTTCAGCATCTTTATTTTTCCATACTAAGTCTGAAATCTCTGTGTATATCTTATACTTGCAGAACATCTCAATTCAGACAAGCTACATTTCCAGCACTCAGAGCCTTGTGTGGCTGCTGTATTAGACACAACAGCTCTAGAATATTCAGGCCTGTTTGAAAAGATAATTAATTTGTAGAAAAAAGTACCTTTGGACAGGGCCAGGAGCAGTGGCTCACACCTGCAATCTCAGTACTTTGGGAGGCCGAGGCAAGAGGATTGCCTGAGCCCAGGGATTTGAGACCAGCCCGGGCAACTTGGCGAGACCTCATCTCTACAATAAATCAAAAAATTAGCCAGGTGTGGTGGTACGCACCTGTAGTTCCAGCTACTTGGAAGGCAGGCAGAAGGATCACCTGAGCTCAGCAGGTCGAGGCCACAGTGGCTGTGAGTGTGCCACTCACTCCAACCTGGGCAACTGTGAGACTCTGACTCAAAAAAAAACCAAAAAAAAAAAAACCCAAAACTTCAGGCGATCTTAGTGACTGTATAGTTTAACTTCCAATTTCACAAAAGGGGAAACAGCAGCCCAGAGAGTACAGGTGGCATTCCCAGAATGCACAGCTGGTGCTGGAGCCAAATCAGACACCAGAGCTGTCTCACTGATCTTACTCAAGATTCCAGGGAACCCATCCTTTAGAAAGCGAATATAGTCTGATTTGTGGTTATTGGGAGAAGAATGATCTGGCGGAGAAAGTGACACTTAAATCTCATTTTATGCTAATGATTTTGGACATAATCGACTCAAATATTTTGTGGAATTATGCTAATATTTGTATTTCATATTTATCAGGAATTATCTTTACTGATGCTGTTTTTTAAAAAAAAATCAGTTTTAAAACCGTACAAGATAGATTGGTATAATTTAACCTCTTTAAGAGGGCTATTCAGCCGGGCTTGGTGGCTCAGCCTGTAATCCCGCGCCTTTGGAAAGCTGAAGTGAGTGGATTGCCTGAGCCTGCGGGTTCAAGACCCGCCTGGGCAGGCGAGACCTCATCTCTACAATAAAATAAAAAAATCAGCTGGGCGTGGTAGCACGCACCTGTGGTTCCAGCTACTTGGAAGACTGAGGTGGAAGGCAGGCAGAAGGATCACCTGAGCTCAGCAGGTCGAGGCCACAGTGGCTGTGAGTGTGCCACTCACTCCAGTCTGGGTGACCGAGTGAGACTCCAACTCAAAAAAAAAAAAGAGGGCTATTCATTTTTTCCACATTTAAAACAGGGATCTGGGCCGGGCTCTGTAGCTCAGTCTGTAATCCCAGCTCTTTGGGAGGCTGAGGGGAGTGGATTGCCTGAGCCCCTGGGTTCGAGATCAGCCTGGACAACTTGGTGAGACCTTGCCTCTACAATAAAAAATAAAAAATCAGCCAGACGTGGTAGCACGTGCCTGTGGTTCCAGCTACTTGGAAGACTGAGGTGGAAGGATCACCAGAGTCCAGCAGGTCAATGCTGGGGTGGCAGTGAGTGTGCCACTGTACTCTAGCCTGGGCAACAGAGTGAGACTCCAACTCAAATCAAACAAATACACACACAAAAACCAGAGATTTTTGGCTTTAGTCTTATCAGTGTTTAAATCTTTTTTAAATTTCTTTATTAGTCTTTACATCGAAAGAAAAAGCCAGCGTTTTCATGCGCAGACACCTGCTGTATAACAGATTTGATCTCGAGCTCTTCACCCCCGGTGACCTGGAGAGAGAGTGCAACGAAGAAATCTGTAATTATGAGGAAGCCAGAGAGATTTTTGTGGATGAAGATAAAACGGTAATTTGGTTGATTATGTTAATTGGCTGGAAACTTACTAAATTGCACACAGGAAAGTAGCACTTTCAGTTATTAGAGATGTTATGCTTTGAACAAAATCAGGGTTGTGTATCTGTGATCTCTATCTACTTCCTTAAAATGCCAATTAGCCTATTTTGACCTGCCTTCTCACTCACTTAACTGTGTTTGTAGTAATTAGCAAGTTATTGGCTGTGTTGTGATTTTGTGTATTTACTGTTTATTATATTTTAAAATAACCAGGGGCAGAGTGAATTTGACTCCAAGACTTCTTTGAGTTGGTGCTCTAACTCAGGCTTTAATCATTGTGATTCTGAGCAATTTCTCCTGTCAGTGACTTTGCCTTTTCTGATTACCCGTATTTGTATTTCTTTTCTTTTTCTTTTTTTTTTGGAGTCAGAGTCTCACGCTGTCGCCCAGACTAGAGGGCAGAGGCATGCTCCCGGCCACCACCGCCTCGACCTGCTGGGCTCAGGCAATCCTTATGCCTCAGCCATCCAAGTAGCCGGAACTACAGGTGTGCGCTACCACAACCGGCTTTTTAAAAAATTTATTGTGAGACAAGGTCTCATCAAGTTGCCCACACTGGTCTCGAACCCCTGGACTCAGGCAATGCTCTCTCCTCGGCCTCCCAAAGTGCTGAGATGACAGGCATGAGCCACCATACCTGGATATTTTTTAAGAAGTCAATTCAGCTGTTTTGACTCTGGAGGTTTCTTTTTCTTCCTCTCTTGTCTTTCACCCCCTCGTTCTGTGCAACTGCAGGACTTCTTCACATGCTGGCACCATGAGGCTGACACTCAGGCAGAAGCAGAGACCCCCGTTGCTGCTACATGTTGCCAGCTGTTTCGTGCTCCTATACCTGGGACCTCCTTGGTGTCCAGGTTTTTATTTTTCTGATGTTACTTTATTCTGGAAAGCAAGAATAAAGGATCACAGTAGGAAAGGGCGGTGGGAGGAGGGAGGAAAGCCAGGGAGTCAGACGGGTCTTCCTTCATGTTGTGTTGACATGTGTTATAAAGTGTCACTGGAGGGCTGCTCACATGTTCCCCTGGGCACACCCTTGCCCACCACATGCAATTTGCCAACAGGCCTGCTGAATTCTTTTCTTTTTTTTTTTTTTGAGTCGGAGTCTCACTCTGTCACCCAGACTGGAGTGCAGTGACACCCTCATGGCCACTGCAGCTTCAACTTGCTAGGCTCGGGCAGGCAATCCTTCCACTTTAGCCTTCCCAGTAGCCAGAACTACAGGTGCTGCTACCACGCCCGGCTAATTTTTGATTTATTGTAGAGACAAGGTCTCGCCAAGTTGCCCGAGGGGGTCTTAAACCCGTGGGCTCAGGCAATCTGCTCACCTCAGCCTCCCAAAGTGCTGGGATGACAGGCTTGAGTCTCCGCGCCCAGCCACAAACATGTTTTCTAATGTTATCACAGTTCCCTGAAATCCACTTCTATTCCCGCAAGTAACCTGAACTTGAAGTGTCTCCAGAATGTCTTTCCAAAATATCCTGAGGTAGCCTGGCATGGGGGCTCACACCTATGGTTCCAACTACCTGGAAGGCTGAGGCAGAAGGATCGCCTGAGCCCAGCCAGTTCAAGGCTGTGGTGACTGTGAGTGTGCTGCTACACTCCAGCCTCGGTGACAGAGTGAGACTCAGACTCAAAAAGAAAAGAAAAGAAAAGAAAAAATCTGGGGCAAACTGAGGGCCTGCCTAGCATAGAAAATTCAGGCTCCACTGGGCATGGTGGCTTATGCCTGTAATCCCAGCCCTTTGGGAGGCCTAGGTGAGAGGATTGCTTGAGTCCAGAAGTTTGAGACCAGCCTGAGCAACATAACGAAACCTCGTTTTTACAAAAAAACAAAAGTAGCCAGGCATGGTGGCATATGCCTGTAGTCCCCCCACTCGGGAGGCTGAGATGGGAGGATCGATCACCTGAGCCCAGAGGGCCAAGGCTGCGGTGAGCCATGATGGTTTCACAACACTCCAGCCTGAACAACAGAATAAGACCCTGACTCAAAACAAAAGCAAAGCAAAGGAAGTTCAGGCTTCTTTGCAAGCATGTCTGGGGCCCACTGCCTCCACTTGACTTTCACTGCTCACTAATGCAATGTTTTCCCCCGACGCCCGAGGGGGGTCTCTGGTCAGTGAAGGGAGGAAGGTGGGTGGGAGCCAGGGAGGCAGAGGTGGGAGGTTGCACTGTCCTCAGAGCAAGCCACAGCCCCTGCTGGAGGGAGCCAGACTGCCACTGGTGGCACATGCCAAGAGTTTGCCAGCCCTAATCTAGGTCACGGGACCTGATGAAATGATAAGAAAGAAATCGAATAAACTTGGAAACTCTGCCTCTTTCTTAGACCGCGTTTTGGCAGGAATATTCCATTAAAGGACCAGCCACAAAATCAGGTAAGGCAGGAATCGATCTGACCCCATTTCTCTCCCTCCCTCTCTCTACTGTCGTGAATACTTTTGAGTTTCATTTGCTTGGGTTCGGCTGTTGCTCAGCGTAGGCATCTTACAGATCCCAGGGAGATTTCTCAGTTATACGCTGGGCTCTCTGCGGCAGTGAAGGCCACGTTCGTCTCTTTACACTGAAAATCAAGTCTGGCGTGATACTGGGGAAATGAGATGATAAGCTTCATGCCACTGTAAACCGCTTAGCTAAATCAAGACTTGTACAGAGTAGAAACAAGATCCCCTCCCTTTCAAGATGTAAGCCATGTTAACTTTTTCTTCCTTTCTACCACTACAAGTGAATAAAATGCTTCTGCCAGATGAGCTAAGATTGCTGGATGGAACTCGGTAGCTTCTAAAGAGGAGCACCTTTATCTTTTCTTTTTTTTTTTTTTTTTTTTGAGTCAGAATCTCACTCTGTCGCCCAGGCTGGAGTTCAGTGACACACTCACAGCACTCCAGTGTCAACCTGCTGGGCTCAGGCAATCCTTCTGTCTCAGCCTTTCAAGTAGTCGGAACTACAGGCATGCGCTACCACACCTGGCTAAATTTTTTTGTTGTATTGTAGAGACAAGGTCTTACCAAGTTGCCCAGGCTGGTCTTGAACCCCTGGGCTCAGGCAATCCTCTTGCTTTGGCCTCCCAAAGTGCTGGGAATACAAGTGTGAGCCACCGCGCCCCGCGTGAATTTCTTTTCTTTTTTTCTTTTTTTAAGTTGGAGTCTCACTCTGACACCCAGGCTAGAGTGCAGTGGCACACTCATGGCC
The DNA here is from genome assembly GCF_000164805.1 of Carlito syrichta. Classification (NCBI taxonomy): domain Eukaryota; kingdom Metazoa; phylum Chordata; class Mammalia; order Primates; family Tarsiidae; genus Carlito; species Carlito syrichta. The sequence continues at coordinate 690,016 of NW_007260119.1, forward strand.
ACCCCAGCGTTGACCTGCTGAGCTCTGGCAATCCTTCCGCCTCAGCCTTCCAAGTAGCTGGAATTACAGGCATGTGCTACCACGCCCGGCTGATTTTTTGATGTATTATAGAGTCAAGGTCTCGCCAAGTTGCCCAGGCTGGTCTCAAACCCATGGGCTCAGGCAATTCCCTCACCTCAGCCTCCCAAAATGCTGGGATTACAGGCTTGAGCCACCGCGCCCAGCCGAGAGCCTTTATCTTATCTGTCCTGAGCATCTCTGTCTTCTCTACTGTCTGTGTTTCCGCCAGCTGTCCTTCCGTTCCTCTTAGGGAGGCCCCCATGGCAGACAGTGTTGTTTAATAAATAGATCTCGTGGTTAATACCAAAGTGCGTCTAGTGTCTAGAATACGTTTGTCTTGCTCAGTGTTTAATAATATCCATTAAGCATGACCTATTTAAAAATAAATGAAAGAATAACTATAGCTAAGGCTTTTGGAAGTGCCCCTTAAAATTTCCGGGTAGATTCTCTAGCACAAAGTCTTTGTAAAGAAGTCGGTGTAAGCCGGGCTTGGTGGCTCAACCTGTAATCCCGTACCTTTGGGAGGCTGAGGTGAGTGAATTGCCTGAGCTCGCGGGTTCGAGACCCGCCTGGGCAGCGAGACTTCATCTCTACAATAAATCAAAAAATCAGCCAGGCATGGTAGCGCATGCCTGTAATTCCGGCTACTTGGAAGGCTGAGGTGGAAGGATCGCTGGAGCCCAGCAGGTTGAGGCTGGGGTGGCCGGGAGTGGACACTGCACTCCAGTCTGGGCGACCGAGTAAGACTCCAACTCAAAAAAAGAAAAAAAAAAAAAGAATCCGGTGTGAATGATTTGATGCTTCCCAGTGCGTTTAGACCCAGTGTTCAATTTGATGAAATCATAGGTGATACTTTACAGTGATGATAGTCATGTTATTTTAATGATTTCTTCTAAGATGACAACAGAGAGAAGATCGATGTTATGGGCCTTCTGACGGGACTGATTGCTGCCGGGGTGTTTCTGGTGATTTTGGGGCTACTTGGTTACTATCTTTGTATCACCAAGTGTAACAGGCAGCAACATCCAGGGTAAGTACCAAGTACGATTCTTTAGTTCATTATTACACATTCTATATGCTATTTTGAAATGGATCAAGCACATGGCTGCCGTTTTTTGTTTGTTTTACTTTGTTTTTTGTTTTTTTGAGTTTGAGTCTCACTCTTGTTGCCCAGGCTGGAGTGCAGTGGCATACTCACGGCCACCCCAGCTTTGACCTGCTGGGCTCCGGCGATTCTTGTGCCTCAGTCTTGCAAGTAGCCAGAACTACAGATGCACACCATCACGCCTAGCTAGTTTTTGTGATTTATTGTAGAGACGAGGTCTTACCAAGTTACCTAGAGGGTCTCAAACTCCCGGGCTCAGGCAATCCTCCCGCCTTGGCCTCCCAAAGTGCTGGGATTACAGGGTGAGCCACTGCACCCAGCCTGCTTTTTTTTTTAATGAACTGTTTCTTTCGGAATAATGTTGTTGGGTATGTGGGAGCTTGCCAAGGTGGTGCAGAGTTCCCAGTTTCCCTCGCCCAGTCTCCCACACTGTTACCGTCTTCCATTGGCACGGAAGATCATTAATATTCACCAGGCTCCAGATTTGACGTAGCTGTCATCAGTTTCCCATCAGTGTCCTCTTTCTGTGCCAAGATTCAGTCCCGGTACCATAGGGCACTCAGTTGTCATGTCTTCCAAGGCCCCTTTAGTCTGGGACAATTGTTTGGTTTCCTAATTTAACACTTATGCAAACAACCTAATAAGGCTTTTTTTCCCTGAGTCAGGGTCTCACTCAGTCACCCAAGCCAGAGTTCAGTGGCACAATCACAGCTCACCACAGCCTCAAATTCCTGGGCTCAAGTGATCCTTCTGCCTCAGCCTCCTGAGTAACTGGGACTACAGGTACTTGTTGCTACTATACCTGGCTAATTTTTTTTTTTTTGAGTTGGAGTCTCACTCTGTCGCCCATCCTGGAGTGCAGTGGCACGCTCACGGCCACCACAGCCTCAACCTGCTGGGCTCAGGGGATCCCTCCGCCTCAGCCTTCCAAGTGGCTGGAACTACAGGCATGCGCCACCATGTCTGGCAGCTAATTTTTTTATTTATTATAGAGCTGATTTTTTTATTTATTGTAGAGACGAGGTCTCACCAAGTTGCCCAGGCTGGTCTCAAATCCTCTCACCTTGGTCTCCCAAAGTGCTGGGATTATATCCTATTCATACTTTCAAATTCAAACACAGTTTGAAATTCAAAACACCAGTGGTGATCAGGTAAACTTTTGTATGATAACTTGGTCATTTGACTTATCTTTTTGGCAAAATGGGCAATTTAAAAAAATTCTAACCGAGCTCAGTGGCTCAGCCTATAATCCCAGCACTTTGGGAGGCTGAGGTGAGTGGATTGCCTGAGCCCATGGGTTCGAGACCCACCTGGGCAACTTGGTGAGACCTCATCTCTACAATAAAATCAAAAATCAGCTGGGCGTGGTAGCGCACACCTGTAGTTCCAGCTACGGAAGGCTGAGGTGGAAGGATCACCAGAGCCTAGCAGGTCGAGGCTGTAGTGGCCGGGAGCAGCCACTGCACTCCAGTCTGGGTGACAGAGTGAGACTCCAAGTCAAAACAAAACAACATTCTTCCAACAGAATAGAAACTATTCTCTTTTTTGTTGTTGTTGTTTTGCATTTTTGGAGAGACTGGGTCTGGCTATGTAGCGCAGGTCGGTCTCAAACTCCTGGCCTCAAAAATTCCTCCTACCTCAGCCTCCCAAAGTATTGGGTTTACAGGCATGAGCCACTGTATCCAACCAGACAGTATTCTTGATCATATGTGAGGGAGTATCCAAAAAACTGAAATTATCTTTTGGAGGGTAGGTCCCTTGTAGTGCAGGCTTGCCTCTCTAGATAAGTGTTCTAGGAACCCATTGGCATCAGTGTACTAGCTATGTTTCTTCAATAAAAAAAGTCCCCAAGCTGGCTCAGTGACTCAGCCTGTAATCCTGCACCTTTGGGAGGCTGAGGTGAGTGGATTGCCTGAGCCCGCGGGTTCGAGACCCACCTGGGCAACTTGGCAAGACCTCATCTCTACAATAAATGAAAAATCAGCTGGGCGTGGTAGTGCGCCTGTAGTTCCAGCTACTTGGAAGGCTGAGGCAGAAGGATTGCCAGAGCTCAGCAGGTCGAGGCTGCAGTGGCCGGGAGTGGCCACTGCACTCCAGTCTGGATGACAGAGTGAGACTCCTACTCAAAAAAAAAAAGTTCCCAAAGAGAAATGTTTTGCTGCTGTGGAAGAGGTGAAACAAAAAACAGCAGAAGCACTAAAAGGCATCAAAATTAATGAGTTCAAAATCTGTCTTAAACAATGGAAAAAGCATCTTGATAGGTGAATTGCATCAAACGAAGAGTACTTTGAAGGTGACTGAAGTTTAAACATGGAAAAATAAATACACAACTTTTTATAAATAAGTTCTGAGTTTTTTGGGGTCTCCCTTCATGTATTAAAAGATTCTTTGTCTTCTTTTTTTTTTTTTGAGTTGGAGTCTCACTCTGTCACCCAGGCTGGAGTGCAGTGGCACGCTCATGGTTACCGCAGTCTCGACCTGCTGGGCTCCGGTGATCCTTTTGCCTCAGCCTTCCAAGGAGCTGGAACCACAAGCATGCATCACCACGCTTGGCTAATTTTTTTTAATTTATTTTAGAGGCAAGGTCTCACCATGTTGCCCAGGCTGGTCTCAAACCCGTAGGCTCAGGCAATCCTCTCCCCTTGGCCTCCCAAAAATGCTGGGATTACAGGCTGAGCCACCGAGCCCGGCGATTCTTTGTCTTCTAATTGAAGGATAGCTTTCAACTATTATCAAGTAATATTGGCCGAACTCAGTGGCTCAGCCTGTCATCCCAGCATTTTTGGGAGGCGGATGAGAGAGAATTGCCTGAGCCCGCGGGTTAGAGACCCGCCCTGGCAACTTGGCGAGACCTTGTCTCTACAGTAAATCAAAAATTAGCTCGGCATGGTAGCGCGTGCCTGTAGTTCCAGCTACTAGGAAGACTGAGGCGGAAGAATCGCTGGAGCCCAGCAGGTCAAAGCTGCGGTGGCTGGCTGGGAGCATGTCACTGCCCTCTAGCCTGGGTGACAGAGTGAGACTCCAACTCAAAAAAAAAAAAAAAAAAGTGAAATTAAAATTCTAGACTGGGCTCGGTGGCTCAACCCAATCCCAGTGCTTTGGGAGGCCGAGGTGAGTGGATTGCCTGAGCCCACATGTTCGAGACCCACCCGGACAACTTGGCGAGGCCTTATCTCTACAATAAACCAAAAATTAGCCGGGCGTGGTGGAACATGCCTGTAGTTCCGGCTACTTGGAAGGCTGAGGTGGAAGGTCGCCGGAGCCCAACAGGTCAAGGCTGCAGTGGCCAGGAGCGTGCCACTGCACTCCAGTCTGAGTGACGGAGTGAGACTCCAACTCAAAAAAAAAAAAAAAAATCAGTGTCATGAAAGACAAAGAAAGACTGGGGAACTAAGTGTTCTAAATTAAAATAGAGGCCATAACAATCAATGCCATGTGTGATCATGGACTGGACCCTGGACCAGAAAAAAAATCACTGAAAAAGAAAGTTTGGGGACAAATTTACATATGGATTAGGTATTAGACAATAGTATTGAACCAGAGTTAAATTTCCTGACTTTGAAAATGATGTGAAGATCTTTTCAAAATACTTAATTATATAGCAGTTCTAAAATTCTATTGGCAGCCACTATTCAAAAAAAGCTAATTCAGACAGCACAGCATTCAACAAATTATATTTAATTTGTTGCATTTTTAGAATTTTTGTCCATTTTAAAAGAGGATTATCTAACTATTCAAGTCTAAATACAATACTAAAATGCACTTAGAGGAAGCCAGAAGACTTTAGTAAATCGTTACTGTTTAAATTAATTGGTAAGCATGTAAGGCTGTTCTTAATTATTTCATATCAGATATAAATTGAAGATAGAATGATACATAGAAGGAAGAGCGCCAAACTGGAAGTTTGGAGGCAGTGGGTGGAACTTGAAGCAAATTCTTTTCTTTTCTTTTTTTTTTTTTTAAATCTTTCTTCTGGATTGCCTGCGTCCGCAGATCCTAGTCCAGCCCGGGCAACTTGGCGAGACCTTGTCTCTACAATGAATCAAAAAATTAGCCAGGCGTAGTAGCGCATGCCTGTAGTTCTGGCTACTTGGAAGGCTGAGGCGGAAG
>NW_007260119.1:695562-700040 GCF_000164805.1 Carlito syrichta
CAGGCGGGTCTCGAACTCGCGAGCTCAGGCAATCCACTCACCTCAGCCTCCCAAAGGCGTGGGATTACAGGCTAAGCCACCAAGCCTGGCTCAGAATTAGAATTTTTAAGGTTATTTGTTTAAAAAGAAACTTTTACATATATGTAGACCTAAGTGAAATTAGTAAATATAAAGGAAACTTTCTCCCTAAAATTACTAAAAGTATTTTCTCTTGAAGAAGATTTAAAGTAGGCTATTTTATTTCATCTGCTGTGAATCACTTAAAATTACCTTCATTGTGATGAGAGCATCTGAAAATGTATTCATAGTGGAGATGAGGGTCTTTACGGAGATTTTATCCTATTTTGTGCCTACAGAAGTAACACATGCATTATTTTAAAAATCAGATATTGTCAAAAGAGTCTAATACCAAAAATGAAAATTTCCAGAATCCTACTTTCAGAAATAGCTACTATTATGAGTTTGGTGTGTATAACTCCAGACTTTTTCTATGCATATACTAAAGTATTTTATGTTTTAGAAAGAAATGTTTGTTACACATTCCCCTTTGCAACTCACCTTTGTCACCGAACAGTGTAATGTAGGCCAGACCCGGTGGCTCATGCCTGTAATCCCAGCACTTTGGGAGACTGCAGTAAGATCACTTAAGGCGGAAGTTTGAGACCAGCCTGGGCGATATGGGAGGCTGAGGCAGGAGGATTGCTTGAGCCCAGGAGTTTGAAGCTGCAGTGAGCTGTGATTGCACCACTGCACTCCAACCTGTCTCTAAAACGTGTGTGTGCTTGTGTAATTTAAACATATTTCCAGTGCAGTACTTTTTTTTTTAATGTTAAAATACACATAACATAATATTTGCCATCCTGATGAGTATACATCCGGATGAGTATACAGCTCAGTAGTGTTAAATTCATTCTCATTGTGCAACAGATGTCCAGTTTTTCTACTTTTTTATCTTGCAGTGGTGAAGCTCTATTCCCATCAAACAAACTGCTCCCGTTCTCTCCCTTCCCCGGTCCCTGCCCTGGTCCCCACCATTCTATGAAAAATTCAGTTCGTCTCTGAATTTTATTATTTTGAGACCTCGTATGAGTGGAATCATATCAGTCTAATCCTGACTGGCTTCCCTGGTGGAGTACTTTTTTTTTTTAAGAAGGTCTCGCCATATTGCCCAGGTTGGTCTTGAACTCCTAGGCTCAAGTAATCTTCTCACCTTGGCCTCCCGAAGTCTCCCTGGCCATCTAGTGCAGTACTTTTATTATTGTATTTTATTTTATTTTTTTTTAGTTGGAGTCTCACTCTGTCACCCAGACTGGAGTGCAGTGGCTGCTCCCGGCCACTGCAGCCTCTACCTGCTGGGCTCCGGCGATCCTTCCGCCTCAGCCTTCCAAGTAGCTGGAACTACAGGCGCGCACTACCACGCCTGGCTAATTTTTGATTTATTGTAGAGATGAGGTCTCGCCAAGTTGCCCGGGCGGGTCTCGAACCTGCAAGCTCGGGCAATCCACTCACCTCAGCCTCCCAAAGGTGCAGGATTACAGGCTGAGCCACCGAGCCCAGCTAAGTGCAATACTTTTAAACGGTTAATGGAATCTCTTCAGAATCTTGTATTGCAGCATCTCATTTACATTTGGCAAAATATTTTTTATTCTAAAATATAATAACGTGTGATTCCTTTCTGGAATACGTTAGTTTTAGCTCACTGCCTGTTTCTGGAAGAGACCAAAGTGTACTCTCCCCCTCCCAGAAATCATTCGGGAACTAGACTGGTTCAAATCCTTGGTACACCACCCACTAGCCATTTGACTTTGGACATGTTACTTACATATGCACTCTGCCTCTGTTTCCCTGTAAGTAAACTGAGGCTGATCCACCAGCATTGCGTAGTTGCAGAGGGGTGCCATTCGCATGGACTGTGGTGTGAATGGTGCTCTCTGGTTGGTGGCACTATGGTAACCCAGATAGTGATTAAAGGACTCCTCATAAAGGAATTATGAGAATTAAATGATGTGATATGCAGAAAGTCCTTAAAACAATGTCTGATATGTAGCAAGTACACAATAAATATTAGCTATCATTATTAATTTGCAAGCTAAGATTCTTCTAAGAGCTTTCATGAGATTGTTTATGTCTTCCCATCCAGTATTTATGTTGCTCTAAAAATAGGTCTCAGACTGGGTGTGATGGCTCAGGACTGTACTTCTAGCACTTTAGGAGGTCGAGACAGGAGGATCGCTTAAGCCCAGGAGTTCGAGACCAGCCTGGGCTGTGGTGAGCCTTGATTGTACCACTGTATTCCAGCCTGGGCGACAGAGTGAGACCCCAACTAAAAAAAAAAATAGGTGGTGGATGTGGTTGCCAACATTGTGGGGGTAATTAATACCACTGAATTGTACACTTACAAATGGTTAAAATAGCAAATTTTATGTTGTATGTATGCACAAATTTTTTTTTCAACTGGGGAAAAAAAGTAAATGTTTAAGGCAACAGATATCAAATCAAGATTTGCCTATTTGAGGATAAAAGTTAAGTCATGAGTGTAGACAGTTTCTCTAAGCATAATAAAAGGACAGAAGGGGACAAGGACAGAGGCTTAGAGAATGCCCCAGGTAGGCGTGCCAGAAGACAGGAAGTGCTGGCAAAGAGGGCAGAGAGGGGAACATAAATGATCCTTTTTTAAAAACTTTATGTTATTGTAAAGATGTGGGGTACAAGCCAGGCTGGGTGGCTCAGCCTGTAATCCCAGCACTTTGGGAGGCCGAGGTGACTGGATTGCCTGAGCCCGCGGGTTTGAGACCAGCCCAGGCAACTTGATGAGACCTTGTCTCTACAATAAATCAAGAAAACAAAGACTCAGGGAGCAAGGTGGCACTGTGATGACGGCACGGCACGTCCGCCTTGCATCTTGCTGCCATGAAGAACCCAGGCATCATGCACGTTAAAAGTAAGATGCACTGTCCTTAACAGTGAAATGCTGTGGACTCCACAGGCCATGTTTATACCCCTTGTCTCACTTCTTAAAATTTATTTTGTTTGTCTCCCAGGCTGGAGTGCAGTGGCATGGTCATGGCGCCACAGCCTCAGCCTCCAGGGCTCAGGCGATCCTCCCACCTCAGCCTCCCAAGTAGCTCTTTGAGTTTTAGGAGACACCTCAGACCAGGTTTGCTTGACAAGCTCTTAGGTTGGGATTAATTTTTAAATACTTACGAAAGTCCTTTCCTCTATTGTCCCAAGAAACTCTTGCAGAGTTGTTTGTTTTCTTTCTATACTTCACAAATCTGGAAAAGTGGGGAGGGGGCGGGGGATATTTGAGAAAGAAAAGAGTAAAACATCAGATCAGTCTCAGAAAAGCTTACCTCTTTCCTCTGTAAAAACATGCCAAGAAGCCGGGCTTGGTGGCTCAGCCTGTAATCCCGCGCTTTGGGAGGTCGAGGTGAGTGGATTGCCTGAGCCCGCGAATTCGAGACCCGCCTGGGCAACTTGGCGAGACCTCATCTCTACAATAAATCAAAAAAAAATTAGCTGGGTGTGGTAGCGCACGCCTGTAGTTCCGGCTACTTGGAAGGCTGAGGCGGAAGGACTGCCGGACTCCAGCAGGTCGAGGCTACAGTGGCCGGGAGCGTGCCACTGCTACCCAGTCTGGGCGACAGAGTGAGACTCCAACTCAAAAAAAAAAAGCATGCCAAGAAATTGCAAACAAGATCCTTCCATTCCTTAGTTCCTGTATTTCGTGGAGGAAAACCAGCCTAATGTGATGTGGCCAGCTGAAGCTGTTACGCATGGAAACATTCTGAGTTCAGTCATGTGAAACGTATGATGTGCAAGAAAACACTGTGTAGATGTTTAATGACTGATGTAATTATTACATTGCGCCTACATATTGCATTTCGAAAATCAGCATGGAAAATTTTATTCATTCAAAGTGTGTCTGTCCTGTTCCCCATAAGCAAACAAATAGGCCCTCTGTCACAAGGTAACCAAGGTGGCGTGTGACTACCATGAACACCTTCCTTCTGATGGAGGTCATGTGGCATTGCATCCTCTAAGTGAACTTGGGGTCCTCTCGTCACCCTCAACTGCTGAGGGGCCGACTGTCAGGTTCCTAGATGCACACAGACCTCTGGCTCTCCTCTCTCCAAAACTGTTCTTTCTCCTTCCCTCCGATTCCAGACCTTGTCGTTACCTGCAAAGAATAAAGGAGTTCAAAGGAACAAATTGACTGATTGAATTAGACAAGTATTTTGGGCCAGGCTCAGTGGCTCAGCCTGTAATCCCGCGCCTTCGGGAGGCCAAGGTGAGTGGATTGCCTGAGCCCGCGGGTTCGCGACCCTCCTGGGCAACTTGGCGAGACCTCATCTCTACAATAAATAAAAAAATTAGCTGGGTGTGGTAGCGTGCGCCTGTGGTTCCAGCTACTTGGAAGGCTGAGGTGAAAGGATCGCCGGAGCCCTGCGGGTCGAGGCTGCGGTGGCCGGGAGCGG
>NW_007260119.1:700280-700793 GCF_000164805.1 Carlito syrichta
CACCTCAGCCTCCCAAAGGCGCGGGATTACAGGCTGAGCCACCGAGCCCGGCTTTTAACTACTTCTTGACTGGAAGAATATTGTAAACATTGACTAGAGGTTGAGGATTACCTATGAATTTTAATGATCTCACTAGCCATAACTGCAGGAGGTTAATTTATGTATAGATGCTTCATAGACAGCCAAGTTCACAGTCTAAGCAGAGCAATTCACTAATGTTCAGATTGTCATTTGTAATTCACAAGCGAGATGTGAAAGCCTTAGGTTTAAGACTATAGAGCCACTGGGTGTGGTGGCTCACACCTATAATACCAGTACTTTGGGACACTGAGGTGAGAGGATTGCCTGAGCCTACAGGTTTGAGACCAGCCCTGGCAACTTGGTAAGACCTCATCTCTACAATAAATAAAATAATTAGCTGAGCATGGTGGCGCGTGCCTGTAGTTCCAGCTACTTGGAAGGCTGAGGTGGAAGGATCGCCTGAGCCCAGCAGGTCGAGGCTGCGGTGGCCGG
>NW_007260119.1:701339-703148 GCF_000164805.1 Carlito syrichta
AGCGGCCACTGCACTCCAGTCTGGGTGATGGAGTGAGACTCCAACTCAAAAAAAAAAGAGCCAGGCTGCATTTCAACTTGCTGACAAGGTTTTGTGAACATGGTGGTACTTGAGCTAAGCTGCGTTTTTTCAATTGTTGGCCTTAGATCAGTGGAGGGAGAAGATAGTATTTCGAGAAGGGAAGAGGGCCTGAGAACTCACTGTGCACGCAGGGGAGTGTTGGCAGCCCGCCTTGGGAAGAGCAGGGAACCATGAAAGACAAGGCGAGGCCAGACTGAGGAGGCTTGGAAAGGAGGCCCAGGAGCTCCAACCCAGCTCAGGGGAAAGGAGGCTGCAAGTGAGACTTCTGTGGACAAGAGCTTGAAGGAAATACTGTTGAGGAAGGGGCGACCAGGCTGCAGGACAGCTGAAGGGAGTAGGGAGGGGGACCGGCGTTTGCGGCCATGATGATCTCTGTGGATCTGCTTCCTTGGCATGGGGTTGTGCCACTGTCAAACAGCGCCACATCATACTTCGAGAAAGTTCGAGTTCACAGGAGGGAGAAAGGGAATTTGCTTTGTGTTTTGAGTCAAGGTCTCACTAGGTCACGATCACGGCTCACCTCAGCCTCCCAAGTAGCTGGGATTACGGGCAGGCACCACCAAGCCCTCCTCGTTTTTTAAAAACTTTTTTCTCGAGACAAATTCTTGCTGTGTTGCCTAGGCTGGTCTTGAACTCTTGGGCTTAGGTGATCCCCCCCACCTCGGCCTCCCAAAATGCTGGAATTACAGATGTAAACCACCAGGCCTGGGCTCAAATATTTTGAGTCCAAGTATGCTGCAAGAAGCTTTCCACAGAACATCTCACTCAGTCCACACAAGACACCTCCACTGAGGTAGCTGTCCTAAACCGCATTTTAGAGCGTGGACACGAAGTTAGGTCACTTGCCGTTGGTCCCATGGTTATGAAATGACAGGAACAGGTTCCCAGCCATGTCTGACTTCAAAGCTCCAGGTCTTTCCACCATCACAAGATTCTTTCGGAGAGTGGGGTAAAATTTAACTGTTGTTGTATTAATAAATTGTGTTGGCTGCTTATCAAGATAGCTGCTTGGATTTTTAAATATTGCTGTCTTCCCCTACAAATGCCACTCTCTGAGACCTAACTGCTGTCTCTGTGTCTAGCTCCCCAGCCGTCTACGTGAGGAGGGGCAGGCACGCTCCCTCCGTCATCTTCCGAAGACATGAGGAGGCCGTCCTGTGTCCCTCACCCCCCTCTGTGGAGGATGCAGGACTGCCTTCTTACGAACAAGCAGTGGCACACACCAGGAAACACAGCATCTCGCCACCACCGCCGTATCCTGGACTCGCAAAGGGATTTCGGATGTTTCGAAAGTCTGTGTCTTTCCCAGCTCACTAAGCCCACCTTGCCATCTCAGCAGAGGGGACTCATGCTGTTTGAATGGTGTGTTCTCCCTGAACCAAGAAAGACACATGCATTTGGCAGTTTACCACAAATGGCAAGGAGTAGAGAAAGATAACCACGTCTTCTGTCTGCCCCGTGGGAGCTCTGTCTGCACTCTGAACCTGAACTTGATCCTTAGCAGCTTGGAGAGAGACTTTGACCCCATGTCCCTACAGTTAAGAAAGCACTTTTTTGTAACGTTTGTTTTAATGGTTCAAAAGATTCTTTGTTATATATAACAGTTATAACCAGTGAACTGTTTGTATCCTTTGTACAGATAAAGGTTGTAGATTAGCCGGGCTTGGTGGCTCAGCCTGTAATCCCGCGCCTTTGGGAGGCTGAGGTGAGTGGACTGCCTGAGCCCGC
>NW_007260119.1:703325-705385 GCF_000164805.1 Carlito syrichta
TGCACTCCAGTCTGGGCAACAGAGTGAGACTCCAACTCAAAAAAAAAAAAAAAAAGTTGTAGATTGCTTGTGTTGAATATTTTTAAAGTAAGAATTTCTTTTTTTTTTTTCAATTTTGAGTCTGAGTCTCACTCTGTCATCCAGGCTGGAGGATAGTGGCTCAATCATGGCTCACTGCACCCTCGACCTTCTGGGCTCAAGAGGCCTCACTGGCCTCAGCCTCAATTGCTGGGCCTACAGGCATGCACCACCACACCTCACTAATTTTGTTACTTCTTTGTGTAGACAAGGTCTCCCTATGTTGCCTAGGCTGGTCTCGAATTCCTGGGCTTAAGCATTCCTCTTGCCTCAACCTCCCAAGGTGCTGAGATCACAGGAGTAAGCCACCGTGCCCAGCCTGAATTTCTAATTGTTAAGATTATTCATAGTTAGCGGGGCTTGGTGGCTCAGCCTGTAATCCCGCGCCTTTGGGAGGCTGAGGTGAGTGGATTGCCTGAACCTGCGGATTCGAGACCCGCCTGGGCAGCGAGACCTCATCTCTACAATAAATCAAAAAATCAGCCGTGCGTGGTAGTGCACGCCTGTAATTCCGGTTACTCGGAAGGCTGAGGCGGAAGGATCACTGGAGCCCAGCTGGTCCAGGCTGCGGTGGCCAGGAGCGGCCACTGCACTCCAGTTTGGGCGACAGAGAGAGACTCTAACTCAAAAAAAAAAAAAAGATTATTCATAGTCGTGATATTGAACCCACTCTTTTTTTGTTTTTGTTTTTTTTTTGTTTTTTAGTCGGAATCTCACTCTGTCACCCAGCCTAGAGTGCAGTCATACAATCACGGCAGCCTCCACCTTCTGGGCTCAGGTGATCCTTCCGCCTCAGCCTTCCAAGTAGCTGAGACTAAACAGGCAGGTGCTTCCACACCTGGCTAATTTACCTGGCTAATTTTTTAATTTATTGTAGATAGGAGGTGTCACCACGTTGCCCAGGCTGATCTTGAACCCCTGGGCTCAGGCAATCCTCTCACCCCTGCCTCCCAAAGTGCTGGGATTACAGGCTGAGCCGCTGAGCCCAGCTATTAAGATTTCTTTTTGGTTAGACATACTTCACAGATTTTGACATTTCATTATAAATATGTGATCTTAATGTAATCCCTTGATTTTATATTTTGACTTATTACAAGTTTTAGTTTTTACTCTTGCTATCAGCTATGGGCTGTGGGGTCAGTCGTTTTTCTAAAAAATATGGTTTGCTATGAAGCAAGTTCTTCAGAGAGTCCAGGATTGCAAAGGAAAGCATTTGCAAGGGTCGTTACACTATCACATAAATAAATAGGCCTCAAATAAAGGAGTGACAGTACTTGGCAAAGTCACCCGTGTTACTGATGACGGGACACTCCTGTCTTCACTGCTAAATTAGCTCCCTATCTTACTACATATGATTATTTATTTTGAAGATTTGCTGAACTTCGTAAATAAAAGTTGGAGAATCTGGAAAAAATAATTTGCTTTTTTGCTGTTAAAATGATATTGATGCCAGGCTCAGTGGCTCAGCCTGCAATCCCGCGCCTTGGGAGGCTGAGGTGAGTGGATTGCCTGAGCCCATGGGTTCGAGACCCGCCTGGGCAACTTGGCAAGACCTCATCTCTACAATAAATCAAAATTTAGCCGGGCGTGGTAGCGCGCACCTGTAGTTCCAGCTACTTGGAAGGCTGAGGCGGAAGGATCGCTGGAGCCCAGCAGGTCGAGGCTGCGGTGGCCGCGAGCAGCCACTGCACTCCAGTCTGAGCAACAGAGTGAGACTCCAACTCCAAAAAAAAAAAAACAACAACAAAAAATAAAATAAATAAAATAAAATGATATTGATAAAAGTTACCAGAAACCTATTTGTATCTCTTAATATGTCTGAACACAAAAGAAAAACACCATAGGTAATCACTTTCACTCATTCTTTGTCTATCTTTCCAATTCTACATGGCCAATATTTCCTTAAAAATGTAGCAGAATCCCTGGGCTCGGTGGCTCGGCCTGTAATCCCGTGCTTTGGGAGGCTGAGGTGAGTGGATTGC
>NW_007260119.1:705727-708470 GCF_000164805.1 Carlito syrichta
AGTAGCTGGAATGCAGGCGCGCGCTACCACGCCCGGCTAATTTTTTGATTTATTGTAGAGATGAGGTCTCGTCAAGTTGCCCAGGCGGGTCTCGAACTTGCGGACTCAGGCAATCTACTCACCTCGGCCTCCCAAAGTGCTGGGATTACAGGCTGAGTCACCAAGCCCAGCCCAACTGTGTTTTTATTTTAATGGGTTGCCTATTATGTACTCTTTTTGTACATGTAAATAAACCGCATACTAAATAAATATCTATTGCTTTTTCATTTAAGCCTTCTTCTTCCTTATATAATATACCATTATAATATAATATGATTTAATTCATATGTGAATTAAGTCTGAACCACACATTGCATGTTTCAAAACAATGTTTATAGCATGGTGGCGCTGTATACCTTTTACCCAGTGGGGCGAGCATTCTGTTTAAACAATTTAATTGCAGTTATGAAAGTGTTATTTTCTTTAACGAAATTTTAATGCTTACTATTTTGAGGCAAACATCATATATTATTTCAAACTATATTTATGTGACATCTATAAATAATTGAGAAATCATAAGAAAATATAGTGATGTTATGCTAAATTATAGGAGTAGTGTAGTACTTCCAGCTTACGAAAAACACGGTAAGTGTCGTACACATAAATGAACAGGCCGGGCTTGGTGGCTCAACCTGTAATCCCAGTGCTTTGGGAGGCCGAGATGAGGGAATTGCCTGAGCCCGTGGGTTCAAGATCTGCCTGGACAACTTGTTGAGACCTCATCTCTACAATAAATCAAAAATTAGCCGGGCGTGGTAGCACACACCTGTAGTTTCGGCTACTTGGAAGGCTGAGGCAGAAGGATCGCCGGCACCCAGCAGGTCGAGGCTGCGATGGCCAGGAGTGGCCACTGCACTCCAGTCTGGGCGACAGTGTGAGACTCCAACTCAAAAAAAAAAAAAAGAGCCAGGCTCGGTGGCTCAGCCTGTAATCCCGTGCCTTGGGAGGCTGAGGTGAGTGGATTGCCTGAGCCCACAGGTTCAAGACCTGCCTGGACAGGCAAGACCTCATCTCTACAATAAATCAAAAAAATGAGCCGGGCGTGGTAGCGCTCGCCTGTAGTTCCAGCTACTTGGAAGGCTGAGGCAGAAGGATCTCCGGCGCCCAGCAGGTCGAGGCTACGGTGGCCGGGAGCAGCCACTGCACTCCAGTCTGGGCGACAGTGAGACTCCAACTCAAAAAAAAAAGAAAGAAAGAAACTCTATCACAGATTTTGCTTGCTGTGTCAAGATAATGAAAGAAACACAGATACAAACTCTAATATCTCAAGTGGAGTAACCGCAGTTCACGTAAAGGTAGAAACTGTTCATGTGCCAGTGACTCCAGAGACTGAGATGAGATCAGCTGAGCCCAGGAGTTCAAGGCTGCAGTGAGCTATGATCACACTACTGCACTCCTTGTCTGTCTCTCTCTCTCTCTCTCTTTATCTCTGACTTAAAAAAAAAGTCAGAATCTCACTCTGTCACCCAGAATAGAGTGCAGTGATGTGATCATGGCTCAACACAGCCTTGACCTCCTGGACACAGATGATCCTTCCACCTTAGCTTCATGAGTAGCTGGGACTGCAGGCAGGCACTACGATGCCTGGCTAATTTTTAAATTGTTTTGTGTAGAGACAAGGTCTCACTATGTTGCCCAGGCTAGTCTTGAACAAACAATCCTCCTGCCTCAGCCTCCCAAAGTGCTGGGATTATAGGCATGAACCACTACGCCCAGCCTCTGTCTCTTAAAAAAAGAAACAAATTAAATAAATAAATAAGTAAACAAAGGTAGAAACTGTACTAACAACATTTGGTAAATATGCTTCCAATAGATGTTGATTTGGAGAAGGAAAACTTTGGGGACCAGAACCATAGAGATTTAGGAGGTGAGGACATGGGAGTGGTTATTTAATTTATGAAGTTGGTGCAGTATTGTCTTGTGTCCATTATGGACTTCAGGCATGTTTTTCTCAGGGATCAGGAGAAATGACTTAGGGGCCACTGGCAAATAGATTAGAAAGCAGCATCACACATTATATATGTAAGTCTAAATTCCAGCTGAAAGTCACAAAAACTGGATATGAGCTGGCCCTAATAACTGGGAAGTCGGGTTGGATCAGTCCCCCAGGACTTAATATGTCAGATTCTTGCAAGTTCAAGTTCCTTCTCTCTCTTTCTTTCTCTCTCTCTCTCTCTCTCTCTCTCTCTCTCTCTCGCCTTCTTGTCTTCTGCCATGAGATAATATACCAAGAAGGTGCTCACCAGATGCCAGCCTCTCAATCTTGAACTGCCCAGTCACTAGAATCATGAACCAAATAAGTTTCTGTTCATTATGAATTCCTCAGTCTTGGCCGGGTGCAGTGGCTCATGCCTGTAATACCAGCACTTTGGGAGACCGAGGCAGGAGTGCTTGAGCCCAGAAGTTCAAGACCAGCCTGAGCAACATAGCAAGACTTCATCCTTACACAAAATCAAATTAGCTGGATGTGGTGGCATGTGCCTGTAGTCCTAGGTACTCAGGAGGCTGAGATGGAAGTATCGTCTGAGCCCAGGAATTTGAGGCTGTGGTGAGCTGTGATTGTGCCATTGTACTCCAGCCTGAGTGACAGAGTGACACTCAAAAAATATAAATGAATATGCTGGGCTCGGTGGCTCAGCCTGTAATCCCGCGCCTTTGGGAGGCTGAGGTGAGTGGATTACCTGAGCCCGCAGGTTCGAGACCC
>NW_007260119.1:709114-712729 GCF_000164805.1 Carlito syrichta
TCAGCCTCCCAAAGGCGCAGGATTACAGGCTGAGCCACCGAGCCCGGCTTGTTTTTTGTTCTTTTAAGTTGGAGTCTCACCCCATCCCCCAGGCTGGAGTGCAGTGGCATGCTCACGGTCACTCCAGTGTTGACCTGCTGGGCGCCGGTGATCCTTCTGCCTCAGCCTTCCAAGTAGCCGGAACTACAGGCACACGCCACCATGCCTGGCTAATTTTTTTCTTAATTTATTGTACAGACGAGGTCTTGCCAAGTTGCCCGGGCTGGTCTCGAATCCACAGGCTCAGGCAATCTATTCCCCTCAGCCTCCTGAAGTGCTTGGATTGCAGGCTGAGCCACTGAGCCTGGTCAAGGATTTTTTTTTTTTTTTAAGTTTGTCTTGTTGAGTTGGAGTCTCACTCTGTTGCCCAGGTTGAAGTGCAGTGGCATGATAACAACTACCTGCAGTCTTGACCTGCTGGGCTCAGGTGATCCTTCCACCTCAGCCTCCCATGTGGCTGGGGCTACAGGTACACACCACTGTGCCCAGCTAATTTTTTAATTATTTTGTAGAGACAAGGTCTCACTATGTTGCCCAAGCTGGTCTTGAATTCCTGCGCTCATGCACTCCTCTTGGCTCGGCCTCCCACAGTGCAGGGATTGCAGGTGTAGCCACCACACCCAGCCTCAGGAATTTTGTGTGCAGTACAAGATGGACTGAGACAATTGTTTGCGTTTTTTTTTTTTTTTTGTAGAATCCTTAGGATTATTTTATGACATTCACAAAAAAAGAGAGTCTTGCTTTTTTCTCTCTGTTCTACATATCCTTTATTTCTTTTTCTCAACTTCTTTCCCTGGCTAGAGCTCTGGTGCAACACTGAATGGAATGGTGAGAGAGAGAACTTGAAAGTGAATGTACACATTAACAATTAGGGAGTGCTGGTAAAGGATTAGGGAATTCTTTGTGCTACTCTTTAACTTTTTTGTGTCAAAATGAAAAATTAAAAGAAGAAAAAGGCCGGGTGCAGTGGATCAAACCTGTCATCCCAGCACTTTGAGAGGCCAAGGTGAGACGATTGTCTGAGCCTGTGGGTTCAAGACCAGCCTGGGCAACATGGTGAGAACTCATCTATACAATACATCAAAAAAATTAGCCAGGTGTGGTGGCGAGTACCTGTAGTTCCGGCTACTTGGAAAGCTGAGGCAGGAGGATCTCCTGAGCCCAGCGGGTCAACAGTGGGTGGCCATGAGTGTGCCACTGCCCTTCAACCTGGGTGACAGAGTGAGACTCTGACTCAAAAAAAAAACAGAAGAAAAAAGACAAGAACCAATTTACCAAACGCTGTTCTAAGCGTATATTGTTATTGAATTCTCTCAAAGGGAACCGGGTATGATTCTAAGATCATCACAACTAATGCAAGTGACACAAACATGGCTGCTGTGACCTTATTTTCTTTTATTTATTTATTTATTTTTTTTGAGATGGAGTCTCACTCTGTCGCCCAGACTGGAGTGCAGTGACCGCTCCCGGCCACCGCAGCCTCGACCTGCTGGGCTCCGGCGATCCTTCTGCCTCAGCCTTCCAAGTTGCTGGAACCACAGGCACGTGCTACAACGCCCGGCTAATTTTTGATTTATTGTAGAGATGAGGTCTCGCCAAGTTGCCCAGGTGGGTCTCGAACCCGAAAGCTCAGGCAATCCACTCACCTCAGCCTCCCAAAGGTGTGGAATTACAGGCTGAGCCACCGAGCCCGGCTGACCTTATTTTCAAAAGTACAAGTCCAAAAGGAGGCATCACTCAGAGCTGGCACGTGTACATTCAGAATAGTGCCCTCACATACAGTGGGTGGCAGGAAAATGGACACAATCTTTCCACAGGATAATCTGGTGGTGTGTATCAAGGACAGGAGGGAACATTCATGCTCCGTGGCAAAGTCCCTTCCAGCACTGTCCCCTAAAAACTTGAGGGAATTTGACGTATGTAGAAAATTGCTCATTGCAGTACTGTTCATAAAGCAAACCCTGGAAACAAATGTCCAACCAGAAATGTATCATACGTTAAATTGTGCCACATAAGTATTATAGACTGTGATGTAGCCATCAGAATTTTATTTTAATTTAAATAAATTTTTTGCCGGGCTCAGTGGTTCAGCCTGTAATCCCGTGCCTTTGGGAGGCTGAGATGAGTGGATTGCCTGAGCCCACAGGTTCGAGACCCGCCTGGGCAACTTGGCGAGCCCTCATCTCTACAATAAATTAAAAAAAAAAAATTAGCGGGGCATGGTAGCGTGCGCCTGTAGTTCCAGCCGCCTGGAATGCTGAAGTGGAAGGATCGCCGGAGCCCAGCAGGTCGAGGCTGCGGTGGCATGGAGCAGCCACTGCACTCCAGTCTGGGCAACAGAGTGAGACTCCAACTAAAAAAAAAAAAAATTTAACCAGGCATGGTGGCATGTGCTGTAGCCCCAGGTACTTGGAAGGCTGAGGCAGAAGGATCTCCGGAGCCCAGCAGGTCAAGGCTGTGGTGGCCATGTGCATGCCACTGCACTCCAGTCTGGGCGACAGAGTAAGACTCCAACTCCAATATATATATATATATTTAGTCCTGTGGAGTGGATCATACCTGTAATCACAACACTTTGGGAGGCAGAGGCAAGAAGATTGCCAGAGCCCACAGGTTCGAGACCAGCCTGGGCAACATAGTAAGACCAGGTACAGTGGTGCAGGCTTATAGTTCCAGCTACTTTGAAGGCTGAGGTAGAAGGATTGCCTGAGCCCAGCAGGTCAAGGCTACAGTGGCTATGAACATGCCACTGCCCTCCAGCCTGGGTGGCAGAGTGAGAAGCCAACTCAAAAAAAAAAAAAAGAAAAAAGACCCAGTAGGGCACGGTGGCTCACACTGTCAATCCAGCACTTTGGGAGGCCAAGATGAGAGGATTGCCTGAGCCCAGGGGCTCAAGACCAGCCTGGGCAATTTGGGGAGACCTCATCTCTACAATATATCAAAGAATTAGCCAGGCATGGTAACACATGCCTGTGGTTCCAGCTACCTGGAGGGCTGAGACAGGAGGATTGCCTGAGCCCAGCAGGTGGAGGCTATGGTATCAGTGAACATGCCACTGCACTCGAGCCTGGGCAACAGAGTGAGACTCTGACTCAAAAAGTAAACAAACAAACAAAAATCAACGGTGGAAAAAGGCACGTCACGCCTTGCACAGAAGAACCAGGTACAAGTTTCCAGTGTCCTCTTCCAGGAGAGCGGTACAGACATTACTGCTGTGTGCCAACACACACACACACACACACACACACACACACACACGGAGGAATGCCAACCGGAAGTTCACCTAAGTCCAGTGTTTTTAGTGGGGTCAGTTACACAGTCATAGTTGACTGTCCCTGTGGCTGACCTGAATTCTCCAGCCCCTCAGGAGATCAAGCTGATATTATGTGGCCCAAAGTCCCCACCATGAATCACAGGGCCATTGCCTTGCTAGACTCTGGTGTGGCTGTGTGCTCTTTGAGCATTGGCTGTGGCCATGCTTCCTGGCTTTGGTCCCCTCCCCCACCTTGGGGAGGTGAATCTTTTCTCTCCCCTTCTCTTTCTTTCTCTAATTTACTTTTTTTTTTTTTTTTTTGG
>NW_007260119.1:713296-714007 GCF_000164805.1 Carlito syrichta
CCAGCTACTCGGAAGGCTGAGGCGGAAGGATCGCCGGAGCCCAGCAGGTCGAGGCTGTGGTGGCCAGGAGTGGCCACTGCACTCCAGTCTGGGTGACAGAGTGAGACTCCAACTCAAGAAAATAATAATAATAAATAAATAATAAACTATATTTTTTAATCTAAATAAATAAATAAATTAGGCTGGGCTCGGCAGCTCAGCCTGTAATCCCAGTGCTTTGGGAGGCTGAGGTGGGTGAATTGCCTGAGCCCTTAGGTTCGAGACCTGACCGGGCCAGTTGGTGAGACCTCATCTCTACAATAAATAAAAAATTAGGTGGGCATGGTAGCGCACGCCTGTGGTTCCAGCTACTTGGAAGGCTGAGGTGTAAGGATCGCCGGAGCCCAGCAGGTCGAGGCTGCAGTGGCCAGGAGTGGCAACTGCACTCCAGTATGGGCGACGGAGTGAGACTCCAACTAAAAAAAAAAAAAAAATTAAAATTAAAAAATAAATAAATAGCCAGGCTCGGTGACTCAGCCCGTAAACCCGCGCCTTTGGGAGGCTGTGGTGAGTGGATTGCCTGAGCCCGCGGGTTCGAGACCCGCCTGGGCAGCGAGACCTCATCTCTACAATAAATCAAAAAATCAGCTGGGCAGTAGAGCGCGCCTGTAATTCCAGTTACTCGGAAGGCTGAGGCGGAAGGATCGCTGGAGCCCAGCAGGTCGAGGCTGC
>NW_007260119.1:714027-714732 GCF_000164805.1 Carlito syrichta
AAGGAAGGAAGGAAGGAAGGAAGGAAGGAAGGAAGGAAGGAAGGAAGGAAGGAAGGATTCAGGAATTTACGCAGTCTTAAAAGTGCCTCCAAAATGCTTACTGATTCCAAAGGAAAATGCAGTAACTCTTCAAAGGAGAAAAGGGTCTCACTCTGCCATCCAGGCTGGAGTGCAGTGGCATGATCATAGCTCACTGCAGCCTCTACTTCCTGGGCTTGAGCCATCCTCCTGCCTCAGCCTCCCAAGTAGCTGGGACTACAGGCACATGCCACCACACCTCCTTGTCTTATATAAGGTTGCACAATGCTGGGAAAGTTACTTAGCTTCATTCAGTTTCAATTTCCTGTAAAATAGGATTAATAATAATCAAATGCCCACATCTTAAGGATTTTATGAGGATCAAACATGACGATCTGTGTGACGCCCTTAGCACAGGACCTTGTACATACATGTTCAGTACGTACAGTTATTCTGATGAGAATCGCTGTCATCCGCAGATTAGGTTTAAGTTTCTAGTCATCTATTCAGGGAGATAAAAGATCCACTCAGTGAAAGACTCCAGGATCGGGTCAAGTACACCCTCGTCTTTCCGGCTTATTGTTTTCTTTTTAATCTTAATTTTTTTTTTTTTTTGAGTTGGAGTCTCACTCTGTCACCCAGACTGGAGTGCAGTGGCCGCTCCCGGCCACTGCAGCCTCGGGCTCC
>NW_007260119.1:715371-716363 GCF_000164805.1 Carlito syrichta
CCAAAGTGTGGGATTACAGGCTGAGTCACCGAGCCCGACGGTCTGGCTTATTCTTAAATCGTGCTCCCTTCTCAGACCTCCTCGTCTCCAGTCATTCAACCTTGCTTCTTCCAGATCCTTCACTTGATCACCGAAACCATTCACCAGTGCACAGTTGTCCCTCCATATTCGCAGCTGAGACACTACTCCCCATCCATACAAAACTGCTTATCAAGCGCTCTTCTTGAACTCCTCATTGGAAGGATTTTGACTTATCTCCGTCTTTCAGGGACACCCCTTGGGGACACTGTGCCCTCCTGAGAACCAGGCTTAAACAGCAGCTTTCCCGGAGGTACTGCTGCCTCCCAGGGGATGCGGCAGGCAGCAAAGATAGGCAGCAGAGCTGATTGACAGGGTCACGCCTCAAGGGCAGAAAGTGATGGGACTCGCTTTATCTCCAATGTTTTCATTATCTCTGATGTTAACCTAAGAGATGAAAACCAGAGCTGCCCTGGCAAAGCAGGGCTTACAGTTCCCCTCGATGCCCGAAGAGAGAAAAAAGGGAAAACAAAGCCTCCCTCCCGTGTTCAACCCACTTCTCACAAACATACCCCTGACATTCTCTGTGAAACCACAAACTTGACCTTCTTGGATCTTTCTACTTAATGACTGGTCATCTTGTAACATTGGGAGGTATGGACTTTGGCAACATATCTCGTCAGGCAACCTCAATATGCTAAGGAACAAAGCCGCCTCAGTGGGGGTGGGGTTTCATCGTTCTTGCTCCCAACCAGTTTCCTCCGTCACCTGAAAGCAAGTCTCTGAATGCTGGGCCTCAGTTTCCTCAACCACAACATGAGGGTAGCGAACTTGGCATATGGTCCACCTCCCGATCTTCCTCCCAGTTGAAATTCTCTGATTTTTTTAAAAATGTGGTTTAATCAATTTATTTTTTGAGCCAGGCTCGGTGACTCAGCCTGTAATCCCGCGCCTTTGGGAGGCTGAGGTGAGTG
>NW_007260119.1:716815-719895 GCF_000164805.1 Carlito syrichta
CTCGAACCCGCGGGCTCAGGCAATCCACTGACCTCAGCCTCCCAAAGGCGCGGGATTACACGCTGAGCCACCGAGCCCGGCTTGAATGGATATTCTTAAAGTAACATGTGTATTTATTCAATTAACACGAATTGAGATCTCATATAGTGCCAGGCATAGCTTTAAGCGCTGGGGATACAGGGTGAATTAAGTACCCGCCTTTATGGACCTCATGATTTATGAGGGAAAGAGGCAGACACACAATAATTGTAATGCAGTATGACAGCGTCAAATACAATAGAAATTAGAATACAGCACCAGAGGACAATTGAAAAGGAAGCAACTGATTTTGTCCGGGGAGTTGGGGAAATGCCATGGAAGGTATAATAATGTCTTATTTGTATCTTGAGGGATGAGTAGGAATTCCACAGGCAAAAAAGGAAATGGATATATTTACGTAAAACAAGAACAACAATGCTCATTCTAGACTGACACTACCTAGGTCAGACTTGAAGCAGCTTGATTGGGAATTACTTGAAGGAGAGTTTGAAACTGCAGAGTTGGGAGTACATTTTCTGTAGGGAACAACACATTCTTTAGACAGTATCATCAAATGTATACAAATTAAAAATATTTATTTGAACATTTACCGTAATACTATAAAAAAGGGACTGGCAGTAGTGGGATACTACCAGCTGAACAGGGGTGGGACACAACATCATTAAGTGTACCTGATCTCAAACCAGGCAGGTGAAGTGGGGACCGAAGGGAGACCCAAAGGTTACCTGTACGATGACCACTTGTATACCTAATCCTGAATTGTACCCCACATCTTTAAAATAAAAATTTTTTAAAAACAGACTGGACGCAGTGGTGCACACCTATAATCCCAGCACTTTGGGAGGCTGAGGTGAGAGGACTGCCTGGGCAACTTGGTGAGACCTCTACAATAAATAAAAAAATTAAGCCGGGTTCGGTGGCTCAACCTGTAATCCCAGCACTTTGGGAGGCTGAGGCAAGTGGACTGCCTGAGCCCGCAGGTTCGAGACCCACCTGGGCAACTTGGTGAGACCTCATCTCTACAATAAATAAAAAATTATCCAGGCGTGGTAGTGCGCTACTTGGAAGGCCGAGGTGGAAGTATTGCCACTTGAGGCTGTGGTGGCCAGGAGCATACCACTGCACTCCAGTCTGGGCGACAGAGTGAGACTTCAGCTCAAAAAAAAAATTAGCTGGGCGTGTGCCTGTGGTTCCAGCTACTTGGAATGCTGAGGCGGAAACTTGAGCCCAGCAGGTCAAGGCTGTTGTGGCTGTGGCACTCCAGCCTGGGCGACAGAGTGAGACTCCAACTCAAAAAATAAAAATAAAAAAAAAAATTATCGGCCGGGCTCGGTGGCTCAGCCTGTAATCCTGCGCCCAGGGTGGAGAGCAGTGGAGTGCTCTCGGCCACCCCAACTTCGACCTGCTGGGCTCCGGCGATCCTTCCATCTCAGCCTTCGGAGTAGCCAGAACTACAGGCGTGCGCTACCACACCTGGCTGATTTTTGGTTTATTATAGAGATGAGGTCTTGCTAAGTTGCCCAGGCGGGTCTCGAACCCGGAGGCTCAGGCAATCCACTCGCTTCGGTCTCCCAAAGCGCTGGGATGACAGGCTGAGCCACCCAGCCCGGCCTTAAAATACTTTTTAAAAAGATTTATTTACATATATCAAAACATCACCTTGTACCTGATCAATGTATGCAACTCTGATTTGCCAATTAAAATTATCGGCCGGAGCCGGGCTGGGTGACTCAGCCTGTAATCCTGCGCCTTTGGGAGGCTGAGGCGAGAGGATTGCCTGAGCCCGAGGGTTCAGACCCGCCGGGGTAATTTGGCGAGACCTCGGCTCTACAATAAATCAAACACTAGCCGGGCGTGGTAGCGCGCGCCTGTAGTTCCAGCTACTTGGAAGGCTGAGCAGAAGAATCGCCAGAGCCCAGTGAGTCGAGGCTGCGGTGGCCAGGAGCAGCCACTGCACTCCAGTCTGTGCGACACAGTGAGACTCCAACTCAAATAAATAAATTAAATTAAATTAAATTAAATAATCCATGTTTAACATTTGTAAATGCATATACTTTATTGATTTAGGGCAAACTAAGGAAATTCCATTACATATGGAGACAAAGTAATATTACTTACAAAGACTCATTAAAATTTTCCCTTAATATCTTTTCTCTGATTTATGTCACATAAACAGACTACATCATGGCACAAGGGACGGTAAAGCTTTTATTTTTAATTTTTAAAATTTTTAACCCCCCCCGTAAAGCTTTTATTGCCACTTGTTCGAGATTGCCTGCAAAACTCTCTCTGAGTACCAGTTGTGGGTATCTAAGTGCCATAAAACATTTATTGCATGCCACTTCACTTCCTACACTTTTCTGCGGGACAAAACTTGAGTGCTCACAAAAGCACGTATACATAAACCAGCTAGGTGTGACAACTTTTTTGTTTCACTTGGATGCCAGATTTCCATCTGCAGGAAGACAAGTGTTGGAATGAAGATCTGGGTGGCTTCTCTGCGGGGTCTCGGGTTATTTGGCAAATTCCTTCCCCAAGGAAAACCACTTTTCAAAAAACATCCTCAGCAAACGCATTCTGTAATTAACATAAAGTGGGCGAGGTCGCTGGGGCCTGCGCGCTTGAATTCACTTGTAAATAAGGGCCGCTCACTCTCTTGGCTTCCCCGCCCGGGGACCCGGCTCCGAGCATCCCAGGTGCAGAAAGGCTCCGGGCCCGGTGATGGATGGGGACAAAGGGCTGTGGGCGCCGGGGGGAAAACAGGCTCTCCCCGGAGCAAACGGCCCTCGGACGGGGCCGCAGACCCAGCACCAGGTATCCCTGAGGCTCAGACTCTGCCAACGGCCGTCAGAGCGCGCGTGGCGAGCGGACCAGGGCTTTCGCCACGCGCCTCGGGCTCGCTCCAGCCGCCACGCGCGGCGTGTCCCGGGCCACGGGTCTCCGGGCTGAGCACATAATAGGTGTCCAGCCCGCACTGACTTTTAAAGGGAGGGGGTCGTCACGCGGAAACCCTGCCGTCCCGGCCGCTGTTGCCGCGGCTT
>NW_007260119.1:720986-724813 GCF_000164805.1 Carlito syrichta
AGTCGCCCGGCCGGGGCCGGAGGGTTCGCGCGGAGAGGGGCCGGCCTTTGTCCTGGGCCGCGCCCCGGGGCGCCTGGGCGGGCGGAGGGCTGTCTGCTTCCCGGGCAGGGAAGCCGGTGTTCCTGGGAAGTGGGGGCCCTTTGTTTAAGCCCCGCGGCCCGCCGCGGGACACGGCGTGCCGGTCGCGAGCCGCATCGCTGGATGCAGTTTGAGGGCGCGGAGCGCGCGGGCAGGCCATCTTAGGGAGTTTTGCGAATGATGCTGGGCCTTCGCCCTTGCTTCTCTCGGGCGGCCGCCTGACTCTCGTTTTCCTTGAGGGGGTAGCTTGCAAATTAAAGTGGCGTTCCCGGCCGGGTTCGGTGGCTCAGCCTGGAATCCCAGTGCTTTGGGAGGCTGAGGTGAGTGGATTGCCTGAGCCCGCGGGTTCGAGACCCGCCTGGGCAACTTGGCGAGACCTCATCTCTACAATCAATCAAAAATTAGCCGGGCGTGGTAGCGCACGCTTGCAGTTCCAGCTACTCGGAAGGCTGAGGCAGAAGGATCGCCGGAGCCCAGCGGGTCGAGGCTGCGGTGGTCTGGGCGACGGAGTGAGACTCCAACTCAAAAAAAAACAAAGCAAAAAAATAAAGTGGCATTCCCTTCCGTGAACGGCGGGGAGAGGTGTTTGGGCAGCATTTTCTGTGTTGCATGAAAACTTTCTCACCAGGTCCGTTGCTCTGAAGTGCTGCCTCCTTTACTCCGCTGTTTCTCTCGGCAGAAGACTTCTGAGGCCTGAGACTAAAATCTGCTTGTCATATTTTCCAAATGTTATGTATCACAAAATGACACAGAATGACTTCCCTAACACATTTGTAAACAGTGAGTAGATTCACTTGGCGCACGTGAGGAGATCAAGGAGATTCTGTTTATGGAAAGCAATTGATTCCTAACTGCTAGCCCCCACAGGCTGCTTTCTTAAAAGTCTGGGAAGGAGTCAGCTGAATTATTTCATAGAAAGTGCAGGCTCACCCCTCCCCCAGCAACCTGCTTTGTTAACATCTTATGTTCCAATCACGCCATCTGCATCAGGCTGCACACACTTCTTAATTGTACTTCATTTTAGTCCTCAGAGTGGCGAACGGCCTCTTGGATTCCTGTGTGTATCCAAAACACCGAATCTGGAATATGCCCTGTAAGTCTAAGTAGTCTCCATTTCAGAAGCTTATTCATCTTATAACATTTGGAGACGCTTTTTCATAATTTGCATAATAGTTGAATTCCCCTTTGTGGCAGTTTTTTCTGAAGGCAGTTTTTTCTGAGTGCTAGTTGTGATGATGTAATGTGGACACTTCTCCATGAAGAATTAGCCTGTCTGTCACCTTGTTTCCTGTAACCTATTCAGAAGCTGACAGATGGTAATGACATTCAGTTGTTGCTAACCCGGATCTGATGTCCTACTTTATGCCTCTACTTGGTCCTGAAATGCAACATTTTCATCAGTTGATAGAAAAGTACTTGACAAACAATTTTTCGTGAGTTGGAAACTGTTTTCTTTAATACAGCAGCTCCATCAGTTCTTAGGTAGTTGTGTTGTTTTAGCAGTTGAAAATTAAAGAGTGGGAAATGCCAGCATTTTCCTTACACAGGGCTTGTAGAGCGGTTTCTGACTGCTTCTAAGGTGGTGCCTGCTAGTCACTTGGGAGGTTCAGGGGTAAGAACTGGTCGTACACATCTCTGCTTATTTGTGGTCTTCTCAGCTTTAGGAAGCAAAGGGACATGTCCATTGCCAAGCACTGTGCAGTTGGAAATATGGTTCATGGGCAGTTTGGGATGCTGTCGATGCCTTTGCGTGCTTTTGGAAGTGAGCTGGCCATCAGGCACCTGTGACAGACTGCCCAAGTTCTCTACCTGGTACTTACATCTCGTGCAGAACAGGAAGAAGAGGCAGGGTGTGCTGGCATGTGTTCTTGTCTGTGAATGTGCACCAGAAAGTGACTGAGTGGAAATGTTTTGCATTTAAATAGGTTTATATTTGTTCTTTGCCTTTCTAACCTGAAAGTCTGCTTTTTTGCCACCACTTTTTATCATTTCTGATGCATAGGTTTTTTTCTGACTGTGACTGCATATGGAGTATGATGAGTATGATGAGTACTCCTCCAAACAACCAAAACAACGATTAGCTTTTCTAAAGTTGGTCAGCTTCTATTTGCAGGACCTTTGTTTGAATACATTTTGTGTAAATCTGGAGTTTCCCTCAAGGTCTTGTAGATTATAATTTATAAAGAGTAAAGACAATCCCGGATCAGTGAAAGGTTATTTCAGGCAAACCTCTGTTGCTCAGGCTCAGGAGGGTTTTTCCCATAGAAACAATGTTGTAAGTGGAATCGCTATCATTTACCTCATGGGCTACGGATTGGTGCTAGCTACTGTTTTAAGCTGCGCATGCTTGCACATTAATTTATTTTTTATTTTTTGAGTTGGAGTCTCACTCTGTCACCCAGGCTGGAGTGCAGTGGCACGCTTATGGCGACCCCAGCTGAACTCTGGCGATCCTTCTCCCTTAGCCTTCCAAGTAGCCAGAACTACTGGCGCATGCTACTGTGCCCTGATATTGCCCAGGCCGGTTTCGAACCCACAGACTCAGGTAATCCACTCGCCTTGGCCTCCCAAAGTGCTGGGATGACAGGCTGAGCCACTTAGCCTGGCCACATTAATTTTAATCCTTTGAGGTCGGTATACTTTTACCTTTTATGGATGAGGAAACAGGCGTAGAGACATTCATTCATAATCTGCAGCCACATAGCTAGGTCCGGAGCCTGTGTGTCTCCCCACTGCACAGCATGACCTGATGGGAATGTGGTGTGCTGCTACCCCACCTCTGTTGCATGAAGTGAGCTTGTGTGAACTGCCTGGAAACCGGAGCACCACTAACATCCGTGTTTCGGGTGTTGCTGCTGACCATGACCGAACTGAAGTACACTTCCCCTCCTCCCACCACGCTGGGCCTTTCTGCTTTTTCTCCTGCCTTCCTGGCCCCCTGCTGTTCCTTCTTCACTGGCTTATAACCGTCTCATCTCTGCGTTGCTGTTTCCTGTGGGAGCTGGCAGGGTTTCTTGTCTGTTCTGTACTTTCTCCTGAGACTCACATCCATGCCCATGTTTTAAAATACCACCTTGAAGGAGATGCCCATGTTTTGTCTTCAGCCCTGCCCTCTTCTGAGTGCCCAATCACACATCCAAACCACCTCTGACTTCTTGCTCGTGCACACCCGGGCACTTGAGGATGCTCTCATGTTCCCAAGCATCACACCTGGCTTCCCAAGGAGGCCCTCTTGGATGGCGCCCCTCTGTCCGCCTCATTGCTCAAGCCAGAAACCTTGGAGTTGTGCGCGCAGTCACTAGGCCCTGCTGCTTTTTTCTATCTTCATTAGTTTTTGAAACTCTCACCTGTTTCCACAGCTCCACACTGATCCAAGCCAGTATTATTTTTCATTTGGACAGCGGCATAGCTTCCTAGCTAGTCATGAGCCTTTCTTTCCTCCCTCTGGCTCATTCTCAGATCTTCAAGAGTGATTTTTTTTTTTTGAGTTGGAGTCTCACTCTGTCACCCAGACTGTAGTGCAGTGGCACTCTCCTAGCCACCACAGCCTCAACCTGCTGGGCTCCGGCGATCCTTCTGCCTCAGCCTTCGAAGTAGCTGGAACTATAGGCGCACGCTACCACGCCTGGCTGATTTTTGATTTATTGTAGAGATGAGGTCTTGCCAAGTTGCCCAGGCGGGTCTTGAAGCCACAGGCTCAGGCAATCCACTCACCTCGGCCTCCCAAAGCCCTGGGATTACAGGCTGAG
>NW_007260119.1:724833-741773 GCF_000164805.1 Carlito syrichta
GCAGGTTGAGGCTGCGGTGGCCGGGAGCGGCCACTGCACTCCAGTCTGGGCGACGGAGTGAAACTCCAACTCAAAAAAAAGAAAAAGACAAAGAAAAAATCTGCGATGTGCCCTGGATGGCCCTGCATCTGTGGGCCCACATGAAATGCCTTGGATCATCCTTAAGCCTCGTCCATGCGCGTCCCCACCTGGATACTCTCACCTGGCCAGCCTCCCAGTCTGGCCTGTGAGGGCCTCTCATGTTAGAAACCCGCAGCACTCCCATCCTGTCCTTGACTCTTAAAGACCTTGTGATGGAAGGGTGGTAGGGTGGTACACTTGCCACACCTCTGCTGGAGGCTGAATGTTGCCGTGCCTGGAAGTCTGTCCCTTTTTCCTCTCTCTCTGCTCACCCTAGGTGAAGTGGCCGTTTGAGATGACTTTATGTCTCTCTGGGTTCATATCCAGCATCCGAAGCTTCCACTTGGATGTTGAGTAGGTATTTCAAACTTCATATGTCCAAGACAGGATTGTCAGCTCTCAGCCTGGTCCTCCCGACATCCTCCACCTCAGTAAGCGGCATCACCGTTCACGCCTTTGCTTGGGCTCGGTTGGAGCCGCCCACGGTTCTGTTCCTGCCTTCCTGCATCTGGTCTCAGCAGCTCCTGTGGTTTGAGCTCCATGTCTAATTTCCCATGTGAACTGTGGCAGTTGCCGCCTGCTGTTTGCCTTGCTTCCACTTGAGGTCTTCTAGAATGTACTAAGTGTGCAACGGCCAGAATTAACTTTGCAAAGGATTAACCAGGTAATATCATTACCCTGCTTAAACCTCCCAGTGTTACTCAGGAAAGTCCAGTGTCCTGGTTATGGCCTTCTAGGCCCTGCATGATCTGAGTCACGGCTGACTTCCCCACCCTCACCTCATTCCCTCCCACTACTGTCCTTCAGCCACGCTGGCGTCACTCCTGTTCCTGAATGATGCTAGGATGACTTGTCTTAGGACTGGTGCACTGTTCTCCTTCCCTGGAGTTCTCTCTCCACGTCCTGTCTTTGCTGCTTCTGGGCGGTCAGGCCTTTACCAGATGTTGCCCCCTTGGAAAGTCCTTCTCACACTGCCCTCATCACTCTCATGCCACAGAAGCTGTTTTCCTCATGGCGTTACCACGCACTGGAGTAGTTTTGTGGATTTATGTGTATCACCTGTTCCAACCGTTTCCCCACGCCACTGCCCACCGCTGATAGATGTGTGTCCGGGGAACAGGGCTCTTGGTCTGCCTTGACCCATCAGTAGAAGGCAGCTTGGTCTAGTGGTTGGTAGTGAGCTCTGGAGTTAGAATGTTAAGGCTTGTGTTTTGACCCTCCCACTTGCAGTGTGATCTTACACACGTTTCTGAACCTTTCTTTTTTTTATTTTATTTTTGAGTTGGAGTCTTAATCTGTCACCCAGGCTAGAGTGCCGCGATCTGCTAGGCTCAGGGGATCCTTCCGCCTCACCTTCCAGGTAGCTGAAACCACAGGTGAGCGCCACCACACCCAGCTCATTTTGTGATTTATTGTAGAGACAAGGTCTCTCCAAGTTACCCAGGCAGGTCTCCAACCCTTGGGCTCAGGCAATCCTCTTGCCTCAGCTTCCCACGGTGCTTGGATGACAGGCATGAGCCAATGTGCCTGGTGCTCTTAACCTTTCTGTGCCTAAGTTTTCTTGTGTAAAGTGAGGATACTTTTTAGAATTCTTGAGGATTAAAGGAGATAACTTAGAAAAGTGTTTAAAGCATGTTCTGGCCAGGCTCGGTGGCTCAGCCTGTAATCCCGCGCCTTTGGGAGGCTGAGATGAGTGGATTGCCTGAGCCCGCGGGTTCGAGACCCGCCTGGGCAGCAAGACCTCATCTCTACAATAAATCAAAAAATCAGCTGGGTGTGGTAGCGCATGCCTGTAATTCTGGCTACTTGGAAGGCTGAGGCAGAAGGATCGCCGGAGCCCAGTAGGTCGAGGCTGTGGTGGCCAGGAGCGGCCACTGCACTCCAGTTTGGGTGACAGAGTGAGACTCCAACTCAAAAAAAAAAAAAATAAAGCATGTCTTGTATATGGAATCATATATAGAATATTAATTAGCTTTATTGTCAGAAGTATCTGACATGTTCAGTGTATAAGTAAACATTCAGTGAATGAGTGAAATAACTATGCTGCTAGGTTTCTTTTTTGAGAGATATAAAAATGCTTTGGCTACTTATAGGGGAAGAATACTCCTAATTCAAGGGGGGACATGAATTGTCAGGTGGATTGCATACAAACATATCTGAGAGACTGTACTCTATAGGGGATAAGGATTAGCCCAAAGAAAGCTCCCCGGAGCACGTGTTATAAGAGGGAGGAAGTGGATCCGCGGGGCAGGCAACTCGAACTGGCACAGCGACACCTTTGCCAGTCTGTTGGTCCAGCACAGAGTTGGGGAGGGAATCTGTACGGAGGTGGGGGCGTTGGGGAGCTCACCAGAGTAAGTGTACCATGGGTGTTAGTACTGGGCTAGGAGGAATTCTGATGGAGTCCATGGGGTTCAGTCTCTGCACTCTCTAAAAGCTAGGGAGCTTTGAAAGGCCTTTGAGAAGGATGGTGGTGTGAGCAACAGACTAACAGATACGAGGCAACTCACCAGAGCAGATGTGAGGGAGGGCTGATAGGAGATTGGTCTAGAAAGGCGGGGTGATGACTGGGCTCAGTGGCTCAGCCTGTAATCCCAGCACTTTGGGAGGCTGAGGTGAGTGGATTGCCTGAGCCCGTGAGTTCGAGACCAGCCTGGGCAAGTTGGTGAGATCTCGTCTCTACAGTAAACCAAAA
The DNA here is from genome assembly GCF_000164805.1 of Carlito syrichta. NCBI lineage: Eukaryota > Metazoa > Chordata > Mammalia > Primates > Tarsiidae > Carlito > Carlito syrichta. Next base: position 727,649 of record NW_007260119.1, read on the forward strand.
AAAACCAAAATTAACCAGACACGGTAGCATGAGCCTATAGTTCTGACTACTTGGAAGACTGAGGCAGAAGGATTGCTGGAGCCCAGCGGGTCAATGCTGGGGTGACCGTGAGCAGCCACTGCACTCCAGTCTGGGTGACAGAGTGAGACTCCAACTCAAAAAAAGGAAAGAAAGAAAGAAAGACGGGGTGATGTGAGAGGCAGTGAAGAGCAGAGGGTTGTTGGCAGGTCCGTGCTAAAGGGCAAGAAGAAGATAGATCATGAGGTGACTAGAAGAAGAAAGATGCTGTGAACAAAATAGAAATTGAAAAATTTTTTAATTGACATGAAAATGTATGCACCATGTACAGTGTGTTTCTTGAAATATGTGTCATTTGCAGAAGGGGAAATGCCAACTCACTTCAGCCAGCACTTGTGCCACGCCTCCTTTCTAGGCCTTGAGGATTCGGGGCCGTTAAGCCAGACAGAATCTGTGCTTGTGGAGCTTATGTTCTTGAGCAGGAAGATTTCTTCCTTGAGGAGGCAGCATTTCCCTGAGATCTGAGGAGACAGCACAGGCAGGTGTTCTAAGGCACCAGCAGGCATGGGCTGGACACAATCCTGGCAGAGATCAGTGGTCGCTCATCACGTGGAGGGGCTGTCGAAGCAGTTTGCTGGCCGACTCCAGTCTGGGGTGGCGCCCAAGAATTTGTGTCTCACATCTTCCTGGGTGGTGCGTGTGCTGCTGTCCAGGGACGCCTTCCAGGAACCACAGACAGGATCTTATCAGTGTTGTCTTCTTGACATTGTTATCTTTGCTTAAATATGATCTCTTCACAAAGGACTTCTAAACCTCGCCAGGTTTTCCTCACCCCAGCACTTCTTTTCTTTTCTCTCTTTTTTTTTTTAAGTCAGGGTCTTACTTCATCACCCAGGCTGGAGTGCCGTGGCATGCTTACGGCCACCGCAGCCTCAACCTGCTAGGTTCAGGTGTTCCTTCCACCTCCGCCTTCCAAGTAGGCAGAACCACAGGCATGCGCCACCATGCACGGCTAATTTTTGATTTATTGCAGAGACAAGCTCTCGCCAAGTTGCCCAGACTGGTCTCTAACCCGTGGGCTCAGGCAGTCCTCTTGCCTCCACCTCCCAAAGTGCTAGGATGACAGGCATGAGCTACCACACCCCACCAGCACTTATTTTCTTCAGCGTAGTTGTCCTGAGCTGATAACACCAGAAAGGCGAGTTTAGGAGCAGGCTAGACACTTGTCTAGAAGCAGTGATGGCTTCCAGAGATGAAGGGCTTTGGGGATGAGCGAGGCTATGTGCGGACTGTCATGACACGCCCACCATGTGCCTGCCCTGGTCTCCTAGTTGTGTATGTGTTGTCTCATTTAGTTCCTCACAGTCCCTCTAGGATCTAGGCACTGCTGTTAGCCCATTTCACAGACAGGAAGCTCAGACACAAAGAGGTTAACTAACTTGTCTGAGGTCATGCTGCCAGTAAGGGACCCAGGAAGTGTGACTTCAGAGATTGTGCTGTTAGTCACAAGCTGTTCTGGCATATGGGGAAAAATCCTTTTGGGGAGTTGAGGGTATGGAATAAAGTGGAATTAAAAAGAAGTCAGAAAACGAGTTAGTGGTGGAAGACTTTGAGGAAGGATACTGAGTCTTTTCATACTTAACATTTATGCTGGGAGGTCATCCTTTCAGTCATTTTAGAAAAAAGAGTCACTTTCTCAGACCATATTTTTGCTGAAAATTTTGGGAGAAAACTTGAGGACATGGGCGTGCCCCTGACAGAATGGGTGCCATCAGGTGTGGGTGACTCAGATGTTTACTGAGTACCTCTGATAGTCTAGACTCTGTTCGGGCGCCCAGGAAACATCAGTAATCCCTTGGTAGAGCTTGCACTGGGGTGTATGGGGCGGAACAGATGCACATTATCTAGTATCCTGGGAGGCGATACGAGAAAAAGGAAAGCGGGGTTAAAGAAGAACAGAATGCAGGTGGAGTTGCAGATCGACAAGGTGGCTACATAGACTCCTGATTTAAAAGATGATACCTGAACAAGGATTGGAGGTGTGACAGTTGAAATGAGAAAATCTTACATTGAGAAACAGAATGCTTCTAGACGTTTCTTGAGCTACTGATGGAAATGAGACCACAAGTTTTGTCTAAAACAGACTGTGCCTGCTCCTTTGCTTCACTTGCTTCCAGAAAGTCTTTCTTCCAAGATCAGATGAGATCAGGCCAGGCAGAGTGGTGTGGCTGGAGACAGACAATCTTTCTTTCTTTGTCCCCATTGCGCTTTTGCTGTTTTAGCAGCATGCTAGGTGACTTTTGTGCCTGGGTTACTACTCTCACACAGCTTCCTGGTTTTCACTCTGGCCGTCTAGCTAGGCTTTCCGGTCCAGGCCTTTCTGTGATCCAGGCAGTAGTGCGCATTTTGAGGCCAGTGTGCTCATGCTTCCAGCAGCACAGGCGCGTGTGTGGGGAAGGGGTGGGCGTGCAGGGCCAAGTGGAAGGAGTGGCCTGCCCTCAGCAGATGTGCTTGTCTTCTGGCACCATGGCCACAGATTCTCCCCGACTTCTCTCTTCTCTTTTTTTTTTTTTTTGAGTCCGAGTCTCACTCGGTCACCCAGACTGGAGTGCAGTGGCCGCTCCCGGCCACCGCAGCCTCGCCTGCTGGGCTTCGGCGATCCTTCTGCCTCAGCCTTCCAAGTAGCTGGAATTACAGGCATGCGCTACCACACCCGGCTGATTTTTTTATTTATTGTAGAGATGAAGTCTCGCTGCCCAGGCGGGTCTCGAACCCGCGGGCTCAGGCAATCCACTCACCTCAGCCTCCCAAAGGCGTGGGACTACAGGCTGAGCCACCAAGCCCGGCTCTCTCTTCTCTTGAGTAACTCACTGGTGTTCACTGTTTCTTTCATGGAGGCAGGAGTGTTCTGGTCTCAGGGTCCTTGGGCTGTTTCCTCTGCCTCGAAGAAGCAACCAGTCTCCCTCAGATTATCTGGGTGCCCTTCCCCTCATGTGATCCCATGGCCTCTCTTAGTCCTTCAGTGGAATGGCATCCTCGTCACTCTCCAGCCCTGTTTCAAGGTGCCTCATAGCACCCACTGATCTTTGACATACGGGTTTCTCTGTTCTTGTTTATTGCTAGTCTCTGTCCTTGAGCTTGGGTGTTGTTTCTGGACAGAATTTCAGCTGTGTTTTTTTTCTTTTCTTTTCTTTTCTTTTTTTTTTTTTTTGAGTTGGAGTTTCACTCTGTCGCCCAGACTGGATTGCAGTGGCCACTCCCGGCCACCGCAGCCTCGACCTGCTGGGCTCCAGCGATCCTTTCCGCCTCAGCCTTCCAAGTAGCTGGAACTGCAGGTGCGCACTACCACACCCGGCTAATTTTTGATTTATTGTAGAGATGAGGTCTCGCCAAGTTACCCAGGTGGGTCTCGAACCCATAGGCTCAGGCAGTCCCCGGACCTCAGCTTCCCAAAGTCGCGGGATTACGGGCTGAGCCACTGAGCCCGGCTTAATTTTTTTTTTTTTTGAGTCAAAGTCTCACTCTGTCACCCAGGCTGGAGTGCAGTGGCATGCTCATGGCCACCGCAGCCTCGACCTGCTGAGCTCAGGCCATCCTTCTGCCTTAGCCTTCCAAGTAGCTGGAATTACAGGCACGCATTACCATGCCCGGCTTAAAAATGCTATTAAATTCTTATATGAAACCAAAGATCTCTAAGTGTTTGTCTGTAAATCTAGCACATACACATATGCAAATTATTTTGATTAATACATATTTCCAGACAGACCTTTCTTTTGCTAAAACTCTCACACCATACTCATAATCATGAATACAAGTGTGATGTAGTAAAAAGTTGGCTTAACCTGGCGTGGTGGCTCACGCCTATAATCCCAGCACTTTGGGAACCTGAGGTAAGAGGATTGCCTGAACCCGTGGGTTCAAGACCAGCCTGGGCAACTTGGTGAGACCTCATCTCTACAATAAATCAAAAAATTAGCTGGGCATTGTGGCACGTGTCTATAGTTCCAGCTACTTGGAAGGCTGAGGAGAAAGGATTTCCTGAGCCTAGCAGTTGAGGCTGCAGTGACTGGGAGTGTGCAACTGCCCTCCAGCCTAGGTGACAGTGAGACTCCGACTCAAAAAAAAAAGTCGGCTCTACTAGTTTCTCAAGCAGGGAAGAAAACTTAGTTTGGTAAAAGAAAGACTAGGTCACAAGCAAAAAGATACATTGAAGAAGCTGAAATAAAACATTTCATGGCACTCATGCATTTAAATCATGGAAATATGAACACTGTTATGTGATGTGAGAAGTAACCAGCTATATATTAGTTCATTTTTAGTAATTCCTTTGTAGCCCAAAACACAAGGTAATCATCCAGGACCCATATGATCATTTTTGTCCTTTTCTGAAATAAAAATGGAAGTTACAGGTAGTTAACACACTCAGCAATTTGAATTGCAAAATAATTCGCCTTGACAGATGTTTTTAAAAGAAAAGCATTACGGAAAAATATTAGGGATGAGGAAAGTAGGACCTAAAAATTTTGTCTTTGTTCAGAAGAAAGATCGCAGGTGGTGACCAAAAGAGGAAGACGATGGAATGGAATTTTGGAATTGTGTCCAGTCCAGGCCTTGGTGGCTCTTACCACTGCTACAGCCAAGCATATGCTGTCATCGCCATCATATTTCATCATTTTCCTGTGGAACAACAGACAGAAACTCTTAGCTGCCTTGACTCTGGCAGTGTTTTTCTTGGACATCTGTTACAAATGCCAATCTGTCTCTTTTTGTTGTGAATACACTCTACCATCCACCAGACAGAAAGTGCCATCTCCTCTTCATGTCACCTTGCTTGGTGAAAACAGAAACATTCTACTGTAGTGTATCATCTCTACAGAACAAAGTGGGGTTTTTTGGTAAAGAGCATTAATGACAGAGAGGTATATATACATACTAGTTAAAATGAATGGATTTTTCTCAAGAAATTATACTCAATTTAACAATAATGGTACTAAGTGCCGGCTGTTCCTCCTTTACACCAGTTATCCACTGGGGCCCTGTGGGAAACCTCATTTTACTCAGATGACTCATCTGAGGCCGCTGAACTGAGGATCCATTTTAATAGTCGGGGACAGGGTTAAGGGAGCCGCCAAGGGAAAAAGAGGTGATGAGAGTGTGGCAGCAGTAGATGTCACCACAGGCCCATGAGAGGGCAAAGCTACTGGGGCCGGGCAGGGGCTGCCATAGATGTGGGTGAGGTGGCCATAGCCAGGGCTGCAATGCAAAGGGCAGTGGGCACTCAGACCCTTTTCCTTCTGACCTTCTGCAGAACCTACCTCTGATGGCCCCAAGAACCCGTGCAGTCTGGGGCAGTATTACAAATGAGCAAGGTGACTGGGCACGTTAGCTCACACCTGTCATCCCAGCACTTTGGGAGGACAAGGTGAGAAGACTGCCTGAGCCCACGGGTTCGAGACCAGCCCAGACAACTATAATAAATCAAAAAATTAGATGAGCGTGGTGGTACGTGCCTGTAGTTCCAGCTACTTGGAAGGCTGAGGGAGGATCGCCTGAGTCCAGCAGGTCGAGGCAGCGGTGGCCATGAGCGTGCCACTGCCCTCCAGCCTGGGGACAGATTGAGACTCTGACTCAAAAAACCAAAAACAAACAAACAAAAAACTCATTAAGGCCCAAAGAAGATAAAAATTGCTGTGAAGCCGGGCTCGGTGGCTCAGCCTGTAATCCCGCGCCTTTGGGAGGCTGAGGTGAGTGGATTGCCTGAGCCCGTGGGTTCGAGACCCGCCTGGGCAGCGAGATCTCATCTCTACAATAAATCAAAAAATCAGCTGGGCATGGTAGCGCGCGCCTGTAATTCCGGCTACTGGGAAGGCTGAGGCGGAAGGATCGCCAGAACCCAGCAGGTCGAGGCTGCGGTGGCCGGGAGCGGCCACTGCACTCCAGTCTGGGCGACAGAGTGAGACTCCAACTCAAAAAAAAAAAAAAAATTGCTGTGAATCCAGGCCTTTCTGACTCCTCCATCACTTTTTTAAAAATTAAGTTTTTTAAAAATTAAGTTTTATTCACTTACCATAAACTGTTCCCATTTTAAGTATACAGTTCAGTGGTTTTTTAGTGTATTTTCCTCACCAGTGACCCGCAGTCTGATCTTAGACTTTTCTCGTTACCCCAGTCAGAACTCTCATGCCCACTTCAGTCACTCCACATTCTCGGCCCCAGCCCTGGCACGCACCCATTCATCTGTTTTCTGTGTCTGTAGATCTGCCTCTCCTAGACGTTTCTAGAAACAGAATCTTTCAATGTGTGCTTGTCTCTGGCTTCCTCAAGCATCATGTTTTGGGACTCATCCATGTTGCCGAGCATGTGTCAGTACTTAGGGGTACTTACACTTGCACATATGTTCGTGTATGGAATCTACATATTATATATTCAGGTGTATATGCTGAATAGTGTTTCTTTGTATTGAAGTAGCACTTTTTGTTTATCCAAATGGTTTGGATGGACATTTGGGTTGTTGTCGCTTTTGAGCTTTTGAGACATTTTGCTGTGGACTTTTAGCATGTAAGACTTTGTATGAACATATGTTCATGTTTTCTGGGTAGATATCTAGAAGTGGAATTGTCAGGTCATGGCAATTTTATTTTTACCAGTTTGCAGAGTTCCCAGATTCCTCTTTCCTGAAGTGGCTGTAGCATTTTATATTCCCTTCAGAAATAGATGAGGGTTTCAGTTTCTCCATGTCTGTACCACACTTGTGATTGTCTTTTTTATTATTACCTATTCGTTTCTTGAAAAGTTTACCTTATTTGACTCATAGATCTGGCTCTTCTCCGTGATTTTCTGCAAAGTTGGGTTCAAGGAAAGGGAAGTATCCCTTATCATTAACAGCTTTATTGATTTGCTATTTTCACCGATTTTTTTAAGCTAAGAGACATTGACAGAAGTTTACCCCGCAGTTGGGCAACCCACTTGGGTCCTCTCCCACTGTGGGAGCTTTTCTGTCCTCTCAATAAATCCTGCTTTCAAAATAAAAAAAAAGATTACTCCGCAATTGATAACTAAGTCCACTAAATTCTAGATCCTTTAACATTTGTTTTGTTTTTAGGTTTTTTTTTTTTTGAGTTGGAGTCTCACTCTGTCGCCCAGACTGGAGTGCCATGGCACACTCCCGGCCACCGCAGCCTCGACCTGCTGGGCTCTGGAGATCCTTCTGCCTCTCAGCCTTCCAAGTAGCTGGAACTACAGGTGTGTGTTACCACGCCCGGCTAGTTTTTGACTTATTGTAGAGATGAAGTCTCACCAAGTTGCCCGGGTGGGTCTTGAACCTGCGGGCTCAGGCAATCCACTCATCTTGGCCTCCCAAAGTACTGGGATTACAGGCTGAGCCAACAAGCCCGGCCAACATTAGTTTTAAAAGCAATTTTTAGTGAAACTTGAAGCTACTTGGGTAGTAATGTGTATATGGGGGTGTGGTGATGGTGTTGAAAAGTGTATCTGAGTTTAGGATGCTGTTGGTGTCAACTTTAGTTTGGGAGCTAAGGTAAGTTTTGTAGCAGATGGCAACCTTCAAGGAATAATTTAAGCCAGGCTCGGTGGCTCAGCCTGTAATCCCGCGCCTTGGGAGGCTGAGGTGAGTGAATTGCCTGAGCCCGCGGGTTCGAGACCCACCTGGGCAACTTGGCGAGACCTCATCTCTACAGTACATCAAAAAATTAGCTGGGCGTGGTAGCGCGCGCCTGTAGTTCCAGCTACTTGGAAGGCTGAGGTGGAAGAATCGCAGGAGCCCAGCAGGTCGAGGCTGTGGTGGCCAGGAGCGGTCACTGCACTCCAGTCTGGGTGAAGGAGTGAGACTTCAACTCAAAAAAAAAAGAAAGAAAGAAATGTAATTCAGTCACTCCCATCCTTAAAGGTCCCTTGCTTGTGTTCCATTGCACTTGGGATGAAGTCCAGACTGCCTGCTGTGTCCACAGCTTTCTCATCTGACCCTGCTTCCTCCGTGGCTCTGGGGCTCACCCGTCCTCGGGGCACACACTTGTGGATGCACGGTACTTTGCCTCCAGCTCTGTGTCCCACACTAGGCCTCTGCTTCGCTGTTTCTTTTCTTCCTCTGGCTTGGAACAGGCTGGCTTGACATGCTTCTCAGGGAGGCTTCCACCCCGCCTTCTCCCTTTGGGTGCTTTTTCTTCTCTGCTCTTTTGCTGGCGTTTGTCTTTCTTGTGTTTGTCGCCCCTTCTCATACTTTGAGGCTTTCCTCCTGTTTGCCCTTGTGCCCTTGTACCCCAGTGCCTTGCTCATTGCCTGGCACATGATGACGCATATTTGTTGACTAAAGACATGAACCTACCTACCCTGCTCTGCCAGCGCCTGCCACTGTTGCACTGGTCACAGTGGCAGGAACTTTGTCATGTGTGTGCCTCACATGAGTGCTTTTTACATGCATGTACTCAACAAATACATGCCGGCTTGAGTTGAAATTTTCTCTTGACAAAAGTATTGAGCATCCAAAACGGCTACATTAGAGGTGTTTTCCAGCTGTACTGCCAGTAGAGAACTGAAGATCAACGCTAGAGTACAAAGCAGAAGGGCCATTTTCCATATAGACCAAAAGTTGTTATTTACAAGCAGTTTCTCTCTGTTCTCTGCCTCCCTATGTCCCCCATGACCACATTATTACTGCTTTCTTATTCTTGTTGGCTTTTTCTGTTTGGGTCCACAGAACTTTCCAGCCCAAGGGGCTGGGGGAAGAGATATTATAATGGGATTGTACATGTAATATGTGCTTTATAGCTGTGCTTGTATTATGAGTACTGTTTCTACAAACAATTCATAATGCTTTTGATTTTTGGAGACACTATTCCTGCTTTTCTCTGAAGTTTCTTGTTAAGCTTTCTCATTCTCCTTTGTGGGTTCCTCTTTCTGTTTCTTAAATCTGTGTTTCAAAGCCGGGCTCGGTGGCTCAGACTGTAATCCCACGCCTTTGGGAGGCTGAGGTGAGTAGATTGCCTGAGCCCGTGGGTTCGAGACCCGCCTGGGCAACTTGGCGAGACCTCATCTCCACAATAAATAAAAAATGAGCCGGGCGTGGTAGCACGCACCTGTAGTTCCAGCTACTTGGAAGGCTGAGGCGGAAGGATCACCGGAGCCCAGCAGGTTGAGGCTGCGGTGGCTGGGAGCGGCCACTGCACTCCAGTCTAGGCGACGGAGTGAGACTCTAACTCAAAAAACAAAAAAAAAATCTGCGTTTCATTTAATTCATTGTAAAGTGTTATTATGGATGGTTGTGTGTGGGCTTTAAGAGAGAATTGGTCCATGGGATAGTTTGACTCATATACTGTCTTCTGTGATATCTTAAGTGAAAGAGGGACGAGTGGGGCTCCAGGCGAGCTACAAGACATTTTGAACTCTAGAAAACACCCTTGCACGTGGGAAATTAATGTCACTGGTCATAGTGTAAGGTAGTGTCCCTGCTACTTCTGCCCTCAGCCCCTTCTCATGTCACATGCACTCAGGCATTTCCGTCCACTTCCTCGACTCCCCAAAACATCCAATTGACAATGATTCCTGACGTTTTGTTTCCCCTCCAGTTTCTCTAGAGCCCTCTGAGCCCGCGATGGCTCCCCAGTCTCTTCTGAATCCCTCAAGCCCCGCCCACTGGAGCTGCAGCCTTTCCAGGTGGTCCAGCCTTGGGAGTGGCTTATCGTTCCTACTTCCTCAGTCTTCCCCTACTAAGCACTGTGGGCCAGTCTTTCTCAGGTGTGTTTCAAGAGTTCTCAAATGTGTCAGTCATTGTTGCCACTGTCTTGCCGAGGGAATTTCTTAGCTGGATTTCAGCAGTAGGATCGCACCTTCTTGCTTTGAGGCCCGCTCTGTTCCCTCGTGGCTTATCACAGTACCTAAGATAGTGATTCTCTCAAACACAGTGCCTAAGATAGTGATTCATTTTCCAAGTGAACTTGAGGGGTCCCATCTCAGAACTACGAATCAGTAATTTCTGAAAGTGAGATCTGGGCATGTGTAGTTTGAAAACATCCACCAGGTGATGCTGAAGAACCTGCTTCAGCCCTGCTTTAGAACCAGTCTTCATTTAAAGTCCACATTTAATCTTTTAACTCTGATTAAAATTCTTTAGTGACTCTTGATTCCTTGAAGATAAAAATGCGAGATCTTAATTGTGGCGCATTCCGTTGGGCAGCTCCTCTTTCCCTTATACATAGCCTCCTCTGTGCAACCAACCGTGCAGAATTCCTTACAGTTCTGAGCATGTCTTCGTTCTGTTCTAGGTCTTTGCAGATGCCATTCTGTCCTTTGGGAACGCTTTTCTCTTTCTCCCTTGGTTGGTTTCTCCTCTTCTTTCTGTACTCTGTTGTCATTTCCTAAGAAAGCCTTCCCAAACTGTATTAGGTTTATTTACTTATGCCTTGTTATTTCTGTCTTCTAGTCCCAAGAATAAAACTTGACAGTCAATAAACATCAGTTGTAGAGATGCAGACCTCACCTTTGGGTGCATGATAATGGCATTGTTCCTGATGTGCCTGACACGCTGAGTGCAGTGCTGCCCTAGATGCCGTGGGCTCTGTGTGCCTAGCTGTTTACTCTCCCAGTGGTCCCCGAGGCCTGGACTGTGTGGTTAGCCTCAAGCCACAGGATCTGCACCGAGCTGGATTGGGACCCTGTAGCCTGTTTGCAGAGCCTGTGCCGTTTCACAGCTGTTACGTAGTTGTTTCAAGGTTCGCTAGTTTATTTTTCCAAATTCATGATAAATAATTTCTTAACAGCCGACTATTCTTAGGCTATGTGTTTTTGTTTTTTAATTCTCAGACTGATAACTAAAATAAAATAAAGATGTATAAATATTTGGAATTTAGTTATAAGCGGGGTAGACATATGCTAGCACTCCAGCAGACAAATTCAGGTGACTTCGTGTTTCTTTGTGTTCAGATTTTATACCAAAGAATACTGTGTGATAGGGGAAGTAACAATATTTATATTAACTCAGGCTTTAAGGGTAGGAAAACTAGTGCACTGCTGGATTATGTGCTTTACCCCAAGCCGAGTGGTGTTCATTTGCAGAATCATGACTGGGATTTGGTAACTTCCAATGCAGGGTTTCCATCCTTCTCAATTATGAAAAGTTGACATATCTAAGACCAAAAATAATATTTTTAAAGCTTAAAAAGAACTTTGTTTTTATTCTATTTTGGTTTTTAGTGGCCAGATTCTTTAACACAAAGAAAAGAAAGTAATAGGACTACTTAAATCATTCATTCGGTGCCTGAGTAACTTATTACTTGTGTGCAAGTACTGGCTTGTTCACCTTGGATTTAACATATTTCATGGAGCTTTCGCTAATTGATTTTGAAACTTGGAATGTGTCTTATTTTTTAAGCATTGCAGACATAAGAGTAAGCTACCCAAGGAGTAGATTTATATGTTATTAATATTTGGATTAAACCATAAGGTAGCATATTCCCAATAGCGTATTCAAAAGCATTTTTTCCAGGGATCATATACAATCTTCACTGCATGGATTGAATTTTAGATGAGATTTTGGCCTCAGCTTTATCATGCCTTAAAACTTAGTTTTCTTTATCATGGTGAAATCGACTTAAAAATGCTCATGCCTAAGGTAAACAAGATAGAGAGTGGTAGCCAGGTAATCTCTTTTGGATTGTTTTACTTCATGAGGAAAAAGCCAATTAAAACAAGGTGAAGTGATGGCAAGGCAACCAGAGGAAGATGATACCCTCCTTTCAAATTGCTGACGCTGCTCCTCCTGGAGATGAGGCCTACCCCGCTCGCAGGCTTGTGTGGGGAAGATGGAAGAGCCAGGTTCTGTGCGGGGCTGGGAGTGTGAGGGTTGGGACAGACCCCTGGCTGCTCGTCCGGGCTTGGCTTGGCTTGGACTCGGTGGTGCTCCAAGCGAGTAGCGCGTGGTCGAAGACACCGGTTCTTGCCTCTGGGGAGACGCCCGTGGGGCTCGTGGGCGAGGAAGGGCTGTGCTGGGCCTGTAGTGGCTGAATGTTCAATCTGACAGACCACCAAGTGCCAATTCCGATGAAAGTTCAAGAGGGTCTTTATTTGCAAGCTCGAGCCTGGACCTCTGTCGACAACCGACGCAGTGGAGTACACCCAGAGGCCCCGACTTCCTTAAGCAGACACCTTTTATGTTTTTACACAAAGGGAGGAGGAGTTTGGGGGGACTTTCCAGTCTTGTTATCATTTAATTGGGTAGTAACCTCTGGTGGTCAGCTCAATCGTGGAGGATTGAATAGCTTGACTCGGGCTGACCTTGGCCCACTAGCTGGGGAAGTTGCAGAGACATTTGGAAACTTTAGGTGATTTTCCCCTGGCACCTGATTGATTGTTGCTAAGGGAAAAGTGGGTCAAGGGAAGGGGTTGAAGCTTGAACTGGAGCTTTGCAGTTTTTCCCATAACTGAAACTTTAAACAGCTACAGGTTATGTTTTAAAGCAGAAAACGAAAATGGCTGTGCTACTGTCCACAAGCCGATTACATATTTATTGGGTTATATCATGCTCTTAACCTAAGTTTATGGTATACTCTATTATGGTTCTCTCATTCCCCCCTTCTCATGAGGGTAGAGTGAATTTAATCTTGGATTCCTTTAACATGCTGAGTCATCCAGGGACACCTGTTGGTATTGTTGTCTGAGGACCATAAGTTGCACAGTGTTTATTCTAGCTTTTATAAAAGTTATTAGCTTATTTAAAATACATGGACCGAAGGTTAGCAACAGCAAGAGTATGATCACGGGGCCTATTAAAGCAGACAATAGTGTGGTTAACCAAGGTGAGTAGTTAAACCAACTTTCAAACCATCCCTGTCTCTGCTCCCACTTTAATTTGCGCTTAGCCAAACCTTCTCGCACCTTAGCCATGGATTCCTTTACTATCCCTGACCTGAGGGTTAACAACTGCCATGTTAAGTTTAGGGGTTGGTGAGGATTAGGGACTGCCCAAAGGGATCCCATTCCCATCACGAAGAAGCAGAAGGAGAAGAAGTGCGACACAGTCTTAGCTTTAGAGGATTGTCCTTGTCCAGTCGGCTGCTCCATTTGGGTGCGTAGTCTTTCAGCACAGCAGGGGTGTCAGCAAGTTTGACGTGGGTGTGGTGTATTCAAGATGCGATACCTTCCACCTTCAAGGCAGTGGGGTGGACAGGATCACGACGTACGGTCCTTTCCACCGCAGCTGCAGAGTCTCATGTTGATGTTGCTGGACGTACACCCAGTCCCCCGGTTGGTAGTTGTGGGGAGTCGGCGGTGGTCTGTTCTCATAAAGGGCTTTCAGTCTGGGCCACACCTGCTTGTGGACCCTTTGCAGAGTTTGGAGGGAAAAAAGGAGTTTTTGATTATCTATGTCTATTAATAGTTCTGTTCTTAGGTTAGGTATGACTGGTGGAAGCACGCCAAACATGATTTCAAAAGGAGTAAACCCTAGCTTATAGGGTGAGTTACACACCCTATATAGCGCAAAGGGAAGGAGAGTCACCCAGTCCCCATCAGTCTCCTGGACTAATTTAGTTAAGGTCTCTTTTAGGGGTCTCTTCATTCTTTCTACCTGTCCTGAGCTCTGAGGCCTGTACGCACAATGTAATTTCCAATCCGCCCCCAGGGCCTGAGCTACTCTTTGTATTACCTTAGAGATGAAGCTGGGGCTGTTGTTCGACCCGATCTGGACCGGGAAGCCAAACCTGGGCATCAGATTTTCCAAGAGTTTCTTGGCCACCACCTGTGTGGTTTCATTCTTGGTGGGGAATGCCTCCGTCCACCCTGAAAAGGTGCCTATAAACACTAGTAAGTACTTGTATCTGTACTTTCCTGGTCTCACCTCAGTGAAGTCCACTTCCCAGTACGCTCCTGGCCGGTTTCCTCCAAGTCTGGTCCCCGGGTTTTGTTTGGGATTGGTTGCGTTGACAATCTGACAAGCCTGACATTGATTTACAGTTTGTCCAATTATTTGACGACCATTGGGCGTAACCATGTTTGCATGGCATATTAATTTTTCCATTTTTCTGGTTCCCATATGGGTACTTCTGTGCATTTTTTTTTTTTTTTTGAGTTGGAGTCTCACTCGGTCGCCCAGACTGGA
>NW_007260119.1:741933-742776 GCF_000164805.1 Carlito syrichta
GTAACTCGGCGCCCCACCGGGGTGAAGTCTATCATGAGGGGGTCACAGTAGGAGAGAGAGGGTGTCACAAACATACCCTGAATCTGGCAGGGCCCCGTCTTATAACCTGAGGGGTTTCTTTTTATAGTGATTAAGTTATTGGTTTTGGCAGGGACCCAAGGTACAGTGCCTGTGGAGACACAGGCCCATGCTGGGTAATAATATTGGCCGGGGTCTGTGCATGCCTCGTCCTGGTCATGGCCGGGGCATACATAAAACTGATACTGCTTGTTATAGCCTAGCTTTGAAATTACTTTGGTTACCGCGCCAGCCCAGTCAGAGTATTGGTACATTTCCTTTAGGTCACAGGTGAGGGTTGGGAACCAAGTGTTGAGGGGAGCGAGGTTGGAAGTTTGAAAAATTATTCTGTTGATCCCTGACCTGAGGGTTAACAACTGCCATGTTAAGTTTAGAGGTTGATGAGGATTAGGGACTGCCCAAAGGGATCCCATCCCCGTCACAAAGAAGCAGAAGGAGAAGAAGTGCGACACAGTCTTAGCTTTAGAGGATTGTCTTTGTCCAGTCGGCTGCTCCATTCGGGTGCGTAGTCTTTCAGCACAGCAGGGGTGTCAGCAAGTTTGACATGGGTGTGGTGTATCCAAGACGCAATACCTTCCACCTTCAAGGCAGTGAGGGTGGACAGGATCACAACGTACGGTCCTTTCCACCACGGCTGCAGAGTCTCGTGTTGATGTCGCCGTACGTACACCCAGTCCCCCGGTTGGTAGTTGTGGGGAGTTGGCAGTGGTCCGGTCTCATAAAGGGCTTTCAGTCTGGGCCACACCTGCTCGTGGACCCTTTGCA
>NW_007260119.1:744083-747303 GCF_000164805.1 Carlito syrichta
TTTTTGATAGCCTTTCCTTCTGCAGTTAAGAGCCCCCTCTCCTTATAGATGGCTCCATGAATGTGCTCAGTTGCAAAAGCATACCTGCTGTCAGTATAAACATTTATTCTTTGCCCTTTTCCCATGACTAGGGCCTTAGTAAGGGCAATGAGCTCGGCTCGCTGCGCCGAGGTCCCGGCCGCAAGTGGCGCTGCCCATAAGGTCTCAGTCTCTGTAGTCACTGCTGCCCCAGCATACCTGGTTCCGCCCTGCACGAAGCTGCTGCCATCTGTGCACCAAGTTTCTTTGGCATCAGTTAGGGGCTGGTCCTGGAGTTCTTCCCGTATTCCGTGGACCTGCGCCAGGATGTCCTGGCAGTCGTGCAGGGGGCCTTCCCCGTCCGGGTCGGGTAGCAGGGTGGCTGGATTCAGAGTAGCTGGAGCCTGAAACAAGATTCTGGCTGGGTTTAAAAGGAGACTTTGATAATGAGTTAGCCGGGCATTACTTATCCATCTGTCGGGTGGTTGTTTTAGAACTCCCTCCACAGCATGAGGGGCGGTGACATGTAGTTCTGTTCCCATGGCGATTTTGTCAGCGTCCTTGACCATAGTGGCAACTGCCGTGATGATCCGTAGGCATGGGGGCCACTCGGCAGCCACAGAGTCTAACTTCTTTGACAGGTATGCCACTGGCCTCTTCCATGGCCCTATTTGCTACAACAGCACTCCTTTGGCTATTCCCTTAGACTCATCAACAAACAAGAAAAAGGGTTTAGTCAGATCTGGCAGTCCCAAAGTTGGGGCTGACACCAGGGCTTGTTTAAGAGTTTCGAAAGATCTGTTCATGTCCTCTGTCCATGTGAGGTCGGACTTATCTCGTTAGCTCCTTGAACCCATGATATTTTGTCTGAGAGAGGGCCTTGTGGTTTTAATAATACGAATTGCTCCGCTCCTGAATCCACATGAAAAGTCACGGGTTTCCCCCCTACCTCCAAGGTTACCCGGGGCTCAGGGGGGACTCTGAGCCCTGACCTCCCTATTCAGTTACAAGTACAGTCACTTTGTCCTCAGGATGAGGAGGGCGCTTAGGGCAGTTCTTTATGTAGTGCCCTTCCTCCTTGCAGTAGAAGCATTGATTTTTCCCTAACTTGGGGCGGTCCGGCTGAGGGTTCCCCGGTTTGTTGCCTGACTCAGAAGCCAATTTTTTCAGCCGCTTCTGTTTTTCCTTGGGGTCGTGGGTAGTGGCGGCTAAGAGAATTTTGGCTAATCCCTTGGTCTGCTGCTCGCTACACCTGTCCTGACGTTCTTCCAGACTCTCTCTATTGTTAAAGGCTTTCTCAGCCACCCCCAGCAGATCCTGTAAACTTTTCTCTCCTAATCTTTCTACTTTCTGCAGCTTCCTTTTGATATCTGGTGCTGCCTGATTAACGAACGCCATGATTACAGCCACTTTGGTTTCTGGTGCCTCTGAATCCATTGGGGTGTATTGATGGAAGGCTTCTGTAATATGCTCCAAAAATGCGGCTGGGCTCTCGTTCCTGTCCTGCCTTATGTTATATACCTTAGCCAAATTAGTGGGCTTACGAGCAGCTGCTCGGAGACCTGCCATCAGAGCCTGGTGGCAGACCCGGAGTTTCTCCTTACCTTCTGCCATGTTAAAATCCCATCAGGTCGGGAAAGGGGAAAGGCTGCATTTATAAGATCTGGGTTGGTGGTGGGCTGTCCATCAACTCCCGGAACCAGCTTCCGGGCCTCCGTCTGGATTCTTTCTTTCTCTTCAGTGGTGAATAATAGCTGTAGACGCATTTGGCAATCATCCCAGGTAGGCTGGTGGGTAAAGAGAATGCTTTCCAGCAAGTTAATCAGCCCTCTAGGATTCTCAGAGAAAGTAGCAGTTTGTGTTTTCCAATTGTATAGATCACTAGTGGAAAACGGCCAATAATGCATGGGTTGGTTCCTGGCCTCATCTGGGGGCCCAGCCACTCTCAGTGGCAAGATCACCGTGGAGTCGGCCGGGGCCACTCCAGGCCCAGCCACCCTGGCGACTCTCCCTCGAGTCCCTGTGGCTGGTCCATCCATTTCTCTTTTCTGCCTCCCCTCCCTGGCCACTCCTGGCTCCGCCTCTGCAGCGGTGGCGGCGGCTGCGGCTTGGAGTTTTAGCGCTGGTGAGGCTGAAGGTATAGGGGGAATCTGACTGGTAAGGGGGGGGAATTATCTCTTCCAAGTTAGAATCAGGGAGAACGGGGTAAAAGGGGTTCTTATGGAAGAGATTCTGCTCCTCCCGAGGCTGTGACGACACACTCTCTGGCGGCTCCAAAGGTTCCGCCCCCTTCTCCTGCAATGTGAGCACTCTCAATGCCTTTAACGGGGTAGGAAGGTAGGGTTTTACCCAAGGGGGAGGGAATTCCACTATATTTTGCCAGACCAGTATATAAGGTAGTTGGTCTGGGTGTCCCTGGGAGCCTCTTTGGAGGATGACATCCTTGACCTGCAAGAGAACACTTGTTAGAAAGGTCCCTTCTCGTGGCCAGCCTACATTGAAGGCCGGCCACTCAGTGGCGCGCAAATCCCGGAATTTCTTTTTGTGAATTTCGACACTCAAATTGCACGCCCTTTCCTTTAGTTCTGAAAAGTAATCCGTCGTGAGAGTTAACGGCGTTGTCTGTGCCTGACCCATCTCATGCATCAGTACAACAAACACAACCAAGAAGACAAAAGGGAAAACGACAAGAGACAAACAGTAGCGGCCGCGAAAACAAATCTGAAAGTACGATAGGGGAGAGACAGACCGTCGACGAGTCTGACCTTCCCCACAGATGAAGACCTCATCTTCCGGATGGGGTCATGGGACGTCTCCCACGAGCCCCGGCCGGCGGCTTTCCAGTGCATCCACCTCGCCTGATGCTGACCACAGAACAAAGTGTGGAGCTCCACCTGAGATACAGGACACAGATGCGCTAACCCGGGAGCGACTTACTGAATGCCGGCCTGAGAACCCTCTGGACTGGGGCCTCGGGGGTCTCTGGGATCCTGGGAGAGCCCCCAAATGTAGTGACCGAATGTTCAATCCGAAAGACCACCAAGAGCTAATTCCGATGAAAGTTCAAGAAGGTCTTTATTTGCAAGCTCGAACCTGGACCTCTGTCGACAACCGACGCAGCGGAGTACACCCAGAGGCCCTGACTTCCTTAAGCAGACAACTTTTATGTTTTTACACAAAGGGAGGAGGAGTTTTGGGGGGA
>NW_007260119.1:747568-753007 GCF_000164805.1 Carlito syrichta
ACACACACACACACACACACACACACACACACAGCTACTTGGAAGGCTGAGGCTGAAGGATCACCTAAGCCCAGCAGGTCGGATGCGGTGGCCGTGAGCATGTCCTGCATTCCAGCCTGGGCAACAGGGTGAGAACTCAAACTCAAAAAAAAAAAAGTCATGCACTTCCTATACAAGAATCACTTGGTCTCCGCTTACCCTACTTACTCTGCCTTTATGTACCTTATAACAAGCTTGACTTTCTGACTCACTAGGACTCATAAGACCAAAAGCAGAAAACTAGAAAGAGTTAGGAAATGTTTATTTGTGGAAATAATGGTTAGAATTTTAAAAGTCTCGACACTTTCAATAAAGTCCACCATAATTTAAGTGCCAGCCCCTGGTGTTAGACAGACCTGGGCTCAGGTATCTTCTCTACTCATTAATGATTCTGGGTCTGTTTCCTCATCTGTAAGGTGGGGACAATAATACCTACCCCACAGCACTCTTGTGTTCTCGGCCTTCTTGGTTCTTAGCTCTGTCCTGGGAACTTGAGGTTATTCAGATAGCCAAGACAAACGCTTGATAACTACCTGGCAGAGACACTAATGGAGAACACCTCTTTTTCTGGTCCTGCTGGTAAATGGCATTAGAAAAACCAGGGTATCTAGAAAGGAGATTGGCAGGGGAGACAGAAGGCACCTAAAATGAAGGGAAAACACCAGGCAGGTCAGGAATCTGGGGTATAAGCCCAGCTTCCTTTGCTGCAGAAATATGCAACTGAACCCCTCCTGGAGGGTTCATCACCACATAGACCATGAAAGGGGTCATTAATTCTGCTTGTTGGCATTTTATTGCAGCCCATTTTAAATGTTTGTACAGAAATGTTTTTCATTCTGTGAAAATTTATTTGGAGTTCTAGATGAAACAAAGAACTCTAGATACTTTTCTATGTTCTCTGTTAATTTAAAAAAGAAAACGACTAAAATTATCCTAACACTAAAGTGTTAAACTGGAATGGTTGACAAGATACACAAGATCTCAGTCTACATGCCAAGGGGTTGGGGAAAATGCAATATTGTCCTAAGTTTATTTTATTTTCTAAAAAAATACCCACAAAAGGTATTCTGATCAGTTCTCGGCCATTTCCCTCCAGCTGTGAGATAACAACTGGGTATATATATCCACACCCCAAAACACAGGTGTTCTGTGTTGCCAGGAGAATCAAATTGACAGTTGTTCAAAGCCAGAATAAGGTTTCAAAATCATTCCAGCTCAGCTTTTAACTATCCTGGATTTGTTAGAAAACTAATTTGAAAGAGAATTTAATTTTCTTGAAATTCCATATATATATATATGAATTATCAGATTTTATTTTAATAATGACTGATTTGGACCATTTCGAACATTCCCTGTTTAAAATTCACATGGCTTCATTTTAAGAAAAGGATCCAAGGGTACATAGGTGAAAGGTTTACTCTCTGTGTTTTCTAACTTTCTACTGAGTTGTGACTGAATGAGAGCGCTCTAGCGTTTACTGCTGCAGAACAGAACAGAAATCAGCGTGGAGGAGATTTCTATCTTAGCCATAACTCCAAGTGTACAACTCAGTAGCCCCATTCTCTCTTAAGGTTCAAAATGTACTGCTGACCTTGGGTTTGTTTCTGGGTTCTTTGTTTTTGTTTTTTTTTTTACATGTTAGGATTATTTGAGGACTTTTGGTAGTTTAAACTCTTTAACCTTTTCCTTGCTGTGTATGAGGAAAGCTAAAGCTGTTAACAACTTCTTATTCTATGGATACTAACACGGGTTTTCAGTGTTTGTTTGTTTTTATTATTATTAATTTTTGCGTGATGTGAATACCCTCTCCCATCAATATTTGCATTATGGTGCTATATATTGGTAATGATCCTAATATTGGGAAGGGATTTTTAAAATACTATGATTAAACTGGGTTTCTCCCTTTGATTTTCATATTTTAAATAAAGCTACAGTCATTTATACAAAAGTATCTGTCCCTGGGCAAATCTTTTGAGGACAGAGGTCAAAGTAAACTGCATAAGGTTTTTACATCATTTCTGTATGTATTTGATATATAGATCAATATCTGTACAAATTTAATCTTTTATTTTCTTGGTAACTCGTGATCATTGAGAAAGTGTTTGAAACTGTCTCATGAAGTGTATATACATAAAATGGCGTGAAAAATTCCTTTGGGGAAATTTATGTTCCTTTCATTTTTACCAAATTGCAAATTTTCAGCATGGATGTGAAAAGCATTAAAATTTTAACTTTGTGTACAGGATGAAAATAATTCACTAAATTTGCCCTTTTTTTACACAAAATAAAATGTTAAAGTTAAACCGTCTGTGAGCATTTCTCGTGTTCTTTGGTTTGTGTTGGTTTTTGTCTCACGCCTTCTGTAAGCAGCTAGAGGCCCCTCTGAAAGCTGGTGGGTTCCTCCTTCAAGGGATCGGTGATCGCCAAGGTGTACGGCAAGTGCAAGAGTGACGTGAGGAAGATTTCGCGGCCAGGAGGGAGCACAGAGAACAGGTCGAAACAGGGACAAGGTTGTGTTGGAGCTGGGGTCCGGGGGTTGGGGTGGGGGCACCACAGGCACCAAGTGAGTGGGGCCGTGTGTGGGGACAGTAAATCACGCTAGCCAGGAATTGGGTTTGGCATGCCTAGTGGGAAACTTTTTTTTTTGAGTTGGAGTCTCACTCTGTCGCCCAGGCTGGAGTGCAGGGCACGCTCACGGCCACTGCAGCCTCGTCCTGCTGGGCTCGGGCGATCCTTCTGCCTCAGCCTTCCAAGTAGCTGGAACTACAGGCACGCACCACCATGCCCGGCTAATTTTTTTATTGTAGAGATAAGATCTCACCAGGTTGCTCAGGCTGGTCTCGAACCCCTGAGCTCAGGCAGTCCTTCTGCCTGGGCCTCCCAAAGTGCTGGGATTACAGACATGAGCCATCACGCCCAGCCACCTTTTTTTTTTTTTTAACTCCATTAACCTCAGCATCAAAATATTTTTCTCATTTTGAGAGAGTCTCACTCTCGCTCTGTCACCCAGGCTGCATGCAGTGACATGATCATAGCTCACTGCAGCCTTGACCTCCTGGGCTCAAATGATCCTCCTGAGTAGCTGGGACTACAGGCGTGCACCACCACACTGGCTAATTTTATTTTTGAAGAGACAGGATCTTGCTCTCTTGCCCAGGCTGGTCCTGAACTCAGGCAATCCTCCCGCCTCAACCTCCCAAGGTGGTGGGATTACAGCAAAGTTAGGATGTAAATAAAGTATCCCAGGCAGTTTTTGCTGCTTACATGAAAAGAGAAAGCAAAAAAACTCTTGGTTAGCAACAGCTGGCTCTTTGGGAAAACATTCAACTTTCACTCAAAAGCTCTTTGTAGAGAATTTGATGAATCGGGAAAGAACATTACAGTAATGAAACAGACTGGATCTCTTTCAGGGGCTAATTTCACACTTTAGAAAAAACGATGTATTCCAAGAAAAAACAAGAACCTTATTTCTGCCCTCCTTTCTACCTTAAATGGCTTGAACAGTTGTCTCCTAAACTGGAATTCCCACGTTAGCACTCACTCAGTACCCCTTGAACCTTGCTAAATATATCCCTTTAAACAGTTGCATGCCTCTTGGGAAACTGGTTTTCTGGTGTAAGTTATTATACCCTGATTTAAGAGTAACCAGTGCCTCCCCAAAACAAGTAACTTTTTTGCACTGTGTTGCTTATCCAGCCTTGTGGGATGGAACGGCTCAGTGATTTCTTTTTTATAGCCCGCTACTACAACTAAAATCATCCTTTCTGGACTGTTAGGAATTCCAAACCCTACAAGCAGGCCACAATGGGGTTTGCCTGTTGACAGCGAACAGACATTGTAAAGATGGGGCCTTTCAAATAATGCACTGACTGTGTTTAAGTTCATGGAAGATGCTGAATGAGTTCCTACTTGCACACACCTAGCTGTTATAGGGTTAGGTCCTAAATCCAACCTTACTCCAGAGGCAGTACTTTTAATCTCACTACTTTTTTTTTTTTTTTGAGAGTCTCACTCTGTCGCCCAGGCTGGAGTGCAGTGGCACCCTCATGGCCACCACAGCCTCAACCTGCTGGGCTCAGGCGATCCTTCCAGTTCAGCCTTCTAAGTAGCTGGAACCACAGGAGTGCGCCACCACAGCCCGCTAATTTTTTTTATTTATTGTAGAGACGATGTCTTGCCAAACTGGCCAGGCAGATCTCAAACCCCCAGGCTCAGGCAATCCTCTCACCTCAGCCTCCCAAAGTGCTGGGATTACAGACTGAGCCACCGCACATGGCCAGTCTCACCACATTTACTCTTTCTTTCTTTCTTTTTTTTTTTTTTTTTTTTGAGTTGGAGTCTCACTCTGTCGCCCAGACTGGAGTGCAGTGGCTGCTCCCGGCCACCACAGCCTCGACCTGCTGGGCTCCAGCGATCCTTCCGTCTCAGCCTTCCAAGTAGCTGGAACTACAGGCCCGCGCTATCACGCCTGGCTAATTTTTTGATTTATTGTAGAGATGAGGTCTCACCAAGTTGCCCAGGCGGGTCTCGAACCCGCAGGCTCAGGCAATCCACTCACCTCAGCCTCCCAAAGGTGTGGGATTACAGGCTGAGCCACTGAGCCCGACTACTCTTTATTTCTCATTCAGTTTGTTTTGTTTTTGTTTTTGTTTTAGAGATGAGGTCTCACTCTGTTGCCCAGGCTGGTGTCGAACTCCTGGCCTCAAGCAGTCTCTAGCCTCAGCCTCCAAAATTGCTGGGATTACAGGCGTGAGCCACCACACTCATCCTCACATTTAGTTCTAACAAGTTAAATCCTAACATCCAAAGTCTTCTTCTCAGCTCTCACCACTCCAAATTGACTTCACTTTTCCTCCAAACTCACTGTCATGCCACCTGAGTGGGAAGCTGTTTATATAAAGGAGAGGAGAGTGGCCATGAGCTTGAAGTCTGAGGCCAGCTGTTCGTGTTGAAACCTGTCTCCTCTGTCCCTGGCTAGTTATGTCACTAGGCTCAGTTTTCTCATTTGTAAAATGGAGACACTAGTGCCAGCCTCCCAAGAGTTGTGAAGATGAATTCATGCATGTGAAGTTCCTGGAACAGCCCTGGCAGGGTAAACACATCCTTAATGGCTGCTAACCCGCACATCAACCGGCATGTAGAAGTCTCACAAAGAAACGCTGAAATGCAGGTCCTCAGGCCCTGCACTATTCTCCTCTTAATAATCAAACTTTTTTTTTCTTTGAGTTGGAGTCTCACTCTGTCGCCCAGACTGGAGTGCCATGGCTGCTTCCGGCCACCGCAGCCACGACCTGCTGGGCTCCAGCGATCCTTCCGCCTCAGCCTTCCGAGTAGCTGGAATTACAGGTGCACGCTACCATGCCCGGCTGATTTTTTGATTTATTGTAGAGATGAGGCTGC
>NW_007260119.1:753027-755093 GCF_000164805.1 Carlito syrichta
GGCTAATTTTTTGATTTATTGTAGAGATGAGGTCTCACCAAGTTGCCCAGGCGGGTCTCGAACCCGCAGGCTCAGGCAATCCACTCACCTCAGCCTCCCAAAGCGCAGGATTACAGGCTGAGCCACAGAGCCTGGCCCTAATAATCAAACTTAAGCTAGACATGGTAGCTCACACCTGTAATTCCAACACTTTGGGAGGCAGAGGCGAGAGGATTGCCTGAGCCCACCAGTTTGAGACCAGCCTGGGCAATTTGGTGAGACCTCATTTCTACAATAAATAAAAAAAAATCAGCTGGGCATGGTGGTGCGCACCTGTGGTTCCAGCTACTTGGCGCCTGAGGCAGAAGGATCGCCTGAGCCCAGCAGGTCAAGGCTGCAGTGGTCATGAGCATGCCACTACACTCCAGCCTGGGAGACAGAGTGAGCCTCAAACTCAAAAATAAATAATCAGACTTCCGGCAAGATGGCAATGGGGCAACCTGGTCTGTGAAGCCCTCTGCAAAGGAGAACTGCAGTGGGTCTCTGGCTCTCGCCCCGGGGGCTGCGGACCCCAGCATCGCAGCCTGCTCTTCATACGGAGCTCGGCCGTTGCCACCACTGGGGCATTGCAGCAGATGGGCAGCCACTGCAGCAGAGACACTGCCGCCGCCACAGCCGGTAGCACATTGCACCACCCGGGCTGGAGGCAATCCACGACTTCAGTCCTTGAAGCCCCTTCAGGGAAGATCTGCTGGGATCGCTGCCACCTCTCCTGCGACTGAGACGTCCTGCCCGCCGTAAGTCTCCTGCCTGTGCCCTGAGGCAGGCATGAATCTCCAGTCTGGACGGTTCCTGTCAGGCCCCGCCACCTCTGGGGCGAGCAGCTGAGATAGCACCACCTGCTGGCGATTCAGGGTAACAACACCGAGATGGGAGAAACAAGCTTGAAAAGGACATAGGCCAGAGTGGTGAACGGAAGGTGATCTGAACTGTCCTTCACAGCAGACCAGGGGCAACTGACCCTAACTGCAAACTAATTTACCAGCTTGAAAAGAAAGCTAGAATCAGAACTGAAAGGACATTGAACTTAAACGAAAAATCCCAGAGTGTGCTTCATTGATTCTGTTAGTTTAATGACTTAATTCTATTCCTACTGTATTGTTCCCTTCCCCCCCTTTTCCATTCCTTCTCTTTTTTTCTCTCTGCAAACCATATTTTTGTATAGAGGAACAGCACACTAATAAGGTGGTTGGTTAGCTTGTATGTTAGCATCACTATAGGTTTTTTTTTTTGTATGGGAATTGGTTCGTCAGTAGCTGTGGTCTATTGTTTTTGTCTGTTTCAATATAGGTCTCTCTCTCCATTTGTTGGCACCCGTTTGTTTCCCCCTTTACTCCTCTATCTCTCCACCCTGCTCTTCAACCCACTGTCTGCTCCATTCTCTTTCCTCTGCTAACCACATTTTATTTCAGGGAGTAAACCTACAGTCCCACTGCATGGACAGATTCCAAGACAGTGAGAAGTGGGTTCCAGATTATCCACACACCTGTCAGTGAATACCAGGACCTGCAGATAGATTTTGAATCACAGCTCCCCCCTTAAGTAAATCTCAAAACTGCAAAAAGGACCACCCCCAACCTACAGTGCAACTCCAGAATTGAACAAAGTAAGAGGACATACATAAAGAATAGGAGATTGAATAAACAGAAGTAAAACCAATCCCTCTACCCCTGAATAACAGAATTAAAGAAGACGGTGATGTGGAGGGAAGGAAGAAGTAGGGAGGGGGAAAAAACCGCACAAATGAAGAAAAACCAAAAGAGGAATATAGGTTTCACACAGACCCCTGGGAGATCAGACGCTGAGAAAACAGATTCTGGAACACAAACAATGAAGAGCCCCCAGAATGACTGGTCACACGCAACAAACCCAGACATCAAGACATTAATGGAGAGAATTTTAAAAATTGAGGACAGACAAGAGGAAAATAGGAAGGAGCTGATGTCAGAAATAACAGCAGTAAAGAATACTGTGATGGAAATGAATAACAGATTAATAAGCATGGAAAGCAGAATTAGCCAAGCAGA
>NW_007260120.1:0-383 GCF_000164805.1 Carlito syrichta
TGCTAGGACATCATGTTGGGGAGTGAGGGGGCCTCTGTCAAGTTTTTTTAGTTTTGCCCTTATGTCTGGATAGCTTTGGGAGAAAAAATATGTCATTAGGAGTTGCCGGCCATCAGCGGATCTATGTGGGTATACTGTTGAAGTGCCCTAGTGAGTCGACTGAGAAAGTTAGAGGGATTCTCATCTTTGTCCTGAATAACTTCTTGAAGTTTTTCAAAGTTAACTGCTTTTTGTGCAGCCCTACGCAGCCCAGAAAGGAGGCAAGTAGAGAAGCGATCCCTGGACTCGATGCCGGCAGGAGAGTTATAGTCCCAGACCAGATCCTGCACCAAGGGGGTGAGCTGGGGTGGTTTGGTGAATTTCATCTGCGTATGTTCTAGCCT
>NW_007260120.1:1434-48851 GCF_000164805.1 Carlito syrichta
TCCCCCAAAGAGTCAGCTGTCCAAGAAGTGTGGCTGTGGCAAAGTCTGTTGTCACAGAGGTTTGGCACAGCCAGGGTTCTCCTGGAGAACCAAGGGGTCAAGGCACCTAGCGCTAGGATTTCCTGAATCAGACAGAGAGCACTTGACCAGGGCGGCGGGTGGGGAGTATCTTTACTGCCGGTCGAACAGAGTTTTCGATGTGGGACCCCCTTAGAATCCGCTGTGGGCCAACAGGTGTGGCCCAACAGCCATGGTATTCCTTGGGGGGGGGGAAGAGATAGAGAAAATTTTACTAGAACCGCTGTGGGTTAACAGCTGTGGGGCCCCTGGGACCCACTGCAAACCGGCAGCCATGGGAATTTTTAAAGTTTGAGAGAGATAAAGGAGAAGAGGAAGCCTTTAGGGTCTGCAGTAGTCTTGGAAGCCAAGGCAGGTGTGTTTTTCCTCGCCCGGGGGCCGGGGGGGGGGTTTAAAGTCCGTTCCCTCTGGAGTTCCCCAGAAAGTTTTTACTCCCTTGTTTGGAGGGGGACTTGCCTATTGAACAAGTGCTAGTGTGAATGTGGCTGGGGTTTTCAGAAGAGTGGGGAGAGTCCGAGAGAGCAGGATTGGCCACAGGCACCGAATTGGGATACCGCCCAGGGGGAGAGAGAGACCTGCACAAGGGCGAGAAAGACCCAATTCACAGTGAGACCTAATACCCGTTAAGGTCAAGAGTTGAATGAGTCGAAGTGGGACGGGAGGGAGGGAAATCTCTGCCCACTTTTTTGAATGCTTATAGGAGTTAAAGAGGTGGTTTTAGAGTCCTAGGCAGGAGAAGGAAAAAACAGTAGGGGGTCCGCTGTGGCTTTGAAAGCCTAGGCGGGATGTGGTCCCCCCCTCACCTGGGGCCGAAAGAGCCGCCGGACAATCAATGGTCAGTCCCTTTCGGGTATCCTGGGGAGGTTGTTTGATTTTTCAGGTAGGGGCACTTACCTATCCGAGGTGGTGATGGATGCGGCGCTGCCATTCAAGAAAGTGGGTGAAGGCCTTAAGGGGCAAGTGCCACCGGCAATGGGACGGGGCCTCGCCTTATGGCGAGAGAGCTCCTGCCTGAGTCACGGCACCAATGAAGGACGATGGCGCCAGTGAGACTCAACACCCTTTGAGGCCAAGAGATTTATTAGAGCAGCGGCTACAGGGAGAGGGAAGGTCTGTAACTGTCTGGTAGGGAAGGGGGAGTGAGTGAGTGAGGGCGAGAGAGGTCTGTATTTATCGGCTTGGGTGGGGGCGGCCAGTGCTCTATCAGAGCCTGGCAGTGCCGGTCAGTGCCATCTTAGGGTCTTTATTGGAGGAAGCTATGAGGTAGTATTCCTATAGGGAGATAATATTTGTGTGCAGGTTTAAGTTTCTTGCGCGCAGGAAGAGCAGGAGCTTAGGGCCTTTGTTGTCTTTGTTTGGTTCCATATAGTGTTTTAGCGCCATCTCGGGAGACTCCCTTCTGACTGTTCCCTGTGCCTTTCAGTGAGAACATACTAACAAGGTGGAAGATAAAAGGAAAGAAGGAAGGAAGGAAGGAAGGAAGGAAGGAAGGAAGGAAGGAAGGGAGGCCAAACTTTTTTATTTTTCCTAATAAATTGTAAAAATAGACAAAGTCATACCTTTCGCTGGAGTTCTGCTTTTGCTACATCCTACGCATTTTTGTATGCAGTGCTCTCATTTACTTTTCTAGATTACCAATAGCTGGAGTCATTTTCCCTCAACCAAATATTTTGGAGAAGGTTATTTTAAACCTCAAGTGACTATTTTTAATATAAATCATCATCAGTGTACGGTGGGAGGGTTTTCAGGAATCTTTTGCGGTCCCTTGATTAAGAAGTGAGTTTTAGCCAGTCTCGGTGGCTCAGCCTGTAATCCCGTGCTTTTGGGAGGCTGAGGTGAGTGGATTGCCTGAGCCCACGGGTTCGAGACCCGCCCGGGCAACTTGGCGAGACCTCATCTCTACAATAAATCAAAAATTAGCTGAGCGTGGTAGTGCGCACCTGTAGTTCCAGCTACATGGAAGGCTGAGGAGGAAGGATCGCCAGAGCCCAGCAGGTCGAAGCTGCAGTGGCCAGGAGTTGCTACTGCACTCCAGTCTGGGTGACAGAGTGAGACTCCAACTCAAAAAAAAAAAACGTGAGTTTTTCCTTCCTCTGAGGTTGGAAATAGGTTGACTTTCCTTCCATATTGATTTCATTTAGAACTTCATTTGGGAAAATTCAACAAAAGTCTAATGTGAACTACTCCTTTCCCTGGTTTCTAGCACTAATTAGAGTTTTTCCTTATTTTCGTACCTTTTTTCCTTCACTTTGGTGAAAATCTGGAAATAAATCGGTGTGCATTCTGGTCAGCATCTTGCTGAGAAGACAGTCTCAGGTACCTAGCTCAGCTGCCTGGTTCTGTATCTTGCTGAGAAGACAGTCTCAGGTACCTAGCTCAGCTGCCTGGTTCTGCAGCTCTCTTCTCAATGTTATTTTTTTCCCTCCCCGCTCTTTCCAACGCACCCAGTGTTCTGTGATGGTGGCAATGCCAGGAGCATTTTAAATTCTTTTTGCAGAAAGAGTCACTATTTGCTTCAAATTCATGCTGAAAACCAAACCTCCATTATGGCTGAACGATGATTATTTCCTACCTAATATAATCACATCACCCTCTTGGCAACAATGACTCAAGAGTAACTTGAAGATACATCGATCTAGTTGCCTCATGCCTAGTTTCAGACAGGCAAGAACAGCAGCATTAAGTACCTAAGAACATCCAATTAGTATAAGCCCCCTGTTCTATAGTCAAGGAGAATGAGTCATAGCTAAGACTTTCACAGAGTTATTGAGTGGGAAATTTGCACTCATGATTACAAAAAGAGTAATGCCCTACATAGTAGAACACTAACGAGTTCATGTGATTCATGGAAACATAGTTTTTGAAAGAGCTACCCATACCTTCAGGTCCTTCAGAAACTAGGAAGACTAGAAATGGCTTTGCCAGCCTTTAAAAATAGCTATCAATTTGCTAATTCTGAATGTCAGCAGGTAGGTATTCGACAGAGTAGGGCATGAAAGGCACCCAAAAGACACTGAGAAGTTTCATACTTGAGTTGTTGTATTTCAAAATAATTGGAATGAATTTCTTGATGATAAAGATGAGTGATATTGGTAAAATATGAACTTATACTTTAAAGGCAGACATATCCTGATTTGCTATGCCTATTAAAATATGCTGCATAATTCCCCTATTAGGAATATAACTGGAGGAACACAAATCATTCTACAAAAAAGATACCTCCACACATATGTTTGTTGCAACTCTATTCACAATAACAAAAGCATGGAACCAACCATGCTGCCCATCAAAACTGGACTGGATAAAAAAATGTGGCTCATATACACAATGGTACATTATGCAACTACGAAGAAGGACAAACATCCTGAATTGGCAGCAACTTGGATGGATTTAGAGTCTATCATACTCAGTGATCTATCCCAGAAACAAAGAACAGAGTATTACATGTTCTCACTCATAAGCGAACCTTGAATAATTATCATAATGCCAGAAGAAAGAGATCGGCAGTAGTGGGAAACTGCCAGGGAAGGGTGGGGGTGGGATTGACAGTGGAGGGAAACTGCCAGGGGAAGGAGGGACACACCTCATCAACAAGGGTAACTGCATCATCAACATTTGAATGCCTAACCCTGAGTTGTACCGCACTGCGGGGGGCCAGCCCCTGCAAGTTTTGGGGAGTCCCTTGGAAGATGTGGTGGCATCGGCAAATCTGTAGGTACAGATATTAAAAGAAAGAAAGATGGAAGGATAGATATAAAGAGGAAGAAAGAGAAAGAAAGAAAGTGGACAACTGTTCGGTGAAATGAGCAGAAGCCGTTTATTGAAAGTTACAGCAGGTATTTATCCCCAAATTTTACACAGACAGTCTCACAAGTCTTTCACATGAACACAAAGCCAGGTGCAGCAGGGGAGTTCCCCACCCACCAGATGTTTTCTCAGGTATGAGGAAGGACAAATCCCAAGATTGTCTTATTGTTCCCTTTGCTAGTTAATGCTCTTCAAAAGAAATGCAACAATCTCTACGAGCCTAATGATGTTCTGATAATCAATCACTTCTAAAACTCACACAATACCCATGATGAATAACTTAAACTTTATTACCTTTCTATTCTGTGCTAATACTATTTACACAAAGCTATGGAAGCTCTTAATTATAGCTTAAGCCAATTTCTAAAGAATGTGGCCCAATCCAAA
Source organism: Carlito syrichta (assembly GCF_000164805.1). Lineage (NCBI taxonomy): Eukaryota > Metazoa > Chordata > Mammalia > Primates > Tarsiidae > Carlito > Carlito syrichta. The sequence goes on from NW_007260120.1 coordinate 5,707, forward strand.
GATCACACTGGGCTCTACAGGATGTGGCCCAGTCCAAGGTTCACGGTGGGCCACTTTTTGGAACAATAGACTACAATCTCTTAACAAAATGGCTATTCTAAAGTCCTATATATCTATCCTAATTTCTATGAAAGTTTCTAATTCCTAATCCTAATATATAAAGCTGATCAGCAGCAGCAAAGCTTCTAAAAATAAAACCCAAATATAAACTGTAAATGTACCAAGGCCAAAACCACAATAGTAGAAAATGGAGACAATGAAATTTCTAAAGTTAACTGTATTCTTATTAAACCTCAAAATATCATGATTGGTCATGCTTGAACTAACATGATTCCCCGACGTTAGCATGACCTATTCTACAATACTTTCTATGAATAAAATAAATTCAATTTCTATAATAGACAGAAAAAACCCTACACTAACTGTAGCTAAAGCCGGCCTAAAAGAATGCAGCCCAGTCCAAAGTATGCGCTGGGCCCTCAGGAATGTGACCCAGCCCAAACTTTGTGCTTGGCCATTTCTGATAACTCTTGATAATCCTCTATACCATTGAAAAGCTGAAAACAGCTCTCCATAAGTATATACTAATTCTACAAATATACTTTAAAATCTTATAAAGAGGCTTGTACCGTGTCAAAGGCTCGCAAATGTGACCTGAGTTTGAATTATATATAATACCTAAGCCGAAACTGCAGTTTATGGGAAACAGGAACAATGGGTTTCTAGAGTGAGCCATGCCTGTCACAGTCACAGAGCCTTTCGCTTAGATCAGCAGAGTTCCTTTAGGTTACTTGTGCTGCATGGTAAAAGGAGGAGGAAAATGGCGTCAATGGCTCCCGAACACAGCCTAGTGGTCTCGGGGTCCATGGCCCTCCCTGAACCCTAATGCTCAGTGGGCCTCCATGGTCGGCTCCCAACACTGCACATCTTTAATAAATAAAAATAAAAAATAAGAGAAAAAATTAAAATAAAATACTCTGGATAAACAGTTGTCATCTGCTGTGGTGCCACCCAGCTCAACTGTCATTTTCAATCTCTCCTTTCCTTGCTTTCCTTCCAAAATTTAAACACAAGGTTTCACTGTTGAGCTTAAAGTCAGCCCATGAGCAATGCTAGTACCAATCTGATGCAACTTTCATTCTAACTCTGATTTTAATTCTAATACTAATACTAGCTAAAGTTTATGGAGTACTACCTTGTTACTCAGTTCTTTTCACAATGCTTCCATGGACAATCTCATTTACCACAAATAACAACCTACTCCATTTTACAGATGAGAAAACAGAGACACGGAAAGGCTGCAACTTTAGGAAGCAGCAGAATGAGTCATCTGTCCAGGCATTCTGGGTCTAGAGCCTGGAGTCTGGTTGAAGTAGTAGCACTTCACTGCCCCCCTCAGCGGCTCATTTGGGTATCAAAGTCATGACCATGTCAAAGAATTCTAAGAGCCTTCTCCAGTCACCAATGGGATAGACAGGGTTTGTAGTCCTTGTCAAAGGAAAGGTTACTTGACCAAACTGGGCCCTGCATGCTACAGCAGCCTGGTAACAATGACACCCATGATGTTTCCTGATCTGAGAGAAATGCCCTATCTCAATCTTAACCTTCAGTCAGTCATTTTGAGAAGGAAAAAAGATCCAGAAGGAAAAGCAGACCCCATTTAGTTGGCTTACACACACTGAGCCAGTATTCAGAGCACTGTGCGGGGCAAGATGTTCAACAAACCTACCCGAGGTTCCTCGGCTGTTTCTCAGGGAAGAGGGGTGGAAGTTATTTAGAAATACTTTCTCCACAATTCTAAAACCTTTATCAACTTTAAGACCGTGTTTTGGAATGGTTATTCCCTTCGATGTCAGATAAAGACTGAAAACATCCATTGACTTCCCTAACCAAGAGGTCGTTCATGGGGATAATTTCACTGAATTTGTGAGGACTAAAGCAGGGCATGAACTCAGGGCTAAATGAAACTGAAAAGACAAGAACAGTCTTTTAGACTCTCATTTGTAGAAGATGGAGAAAAAGAGCTCTGAGCTTGCTTTGATGGATACAGAGGAAATAGACTAGAGGCAGAACGACAGATACTTTCAGACTCTTGAGCACATTTGTCTAAGGGGACAAAGGCTACAAGGTTCAGTGGTTCAGGCTCCAGGGGAAGTGGGACCACAGGGACAGGACAGGGAGAGACCAGATCCCCCCCGGATGATAGCGAGAGGTCCCATCAACAGATTAGGGCAGGGATGGAAAGGGCAAGTAGCTGAGTTGTTTTCATTCACAGCCATATATCTTCCCTGTGAAGCACAGAGCTTGGATGATATTCATTGATTTCAATAGTACTGAATAGTAGCTTGAATTCTATTTTGAATTTCAAATGAGGTATTCTGAAATAACTATTAGGGTAGGTAGAACAAAATTGCTCAAGGTTCTGTTCAGTGCAGGAAGGATAGAAAAAGCAGAACTGAAAGGGCAGTAAAATAGTTCCATTTTAAGGTCTTGACTGTTTTATGCTAATTAATTTATTTATCTATTTTTAGTTGAAGTCTTACTCTGTTGCCCAGGCTAGAGTGCACTGGCACACTCACAAGAGCTCATTCAAGCCAAGCATAGATTTCTATATTACTTTTCATGGAGAAGGGCTCCATTGTCTACTCAGGTAGAGGCCTCCACAGCCTCTACCTGCTGGGCTTAGGCGATCCTTTGAACTCAGCTTTCCAAGTTGCCGGAGTCACAGGTGTGCACCACAACACCCAGCTAATTTTTTGATTTATTGTAGAGACAAGTTCTCGCCCGTCTTGAATCCCTGGGCTCAGGCCATCCTCTCACCTTAGCCTCCCAAAGTGTTGGGATTACAGGTGTGAGCCACTATGCCCGGCCTATGTTAATGTTTTGTTAACAAAATCAGAGTTTGCGAATCTCAGGGCAAAATCATTAAATAGTTTCACATTCTCTACATGTGTTACAGAGCCCTGTCGGACTACTGCTACCATCTATGATTTTTTTTGTGATCCTTTTATTTTGATTAACTTTATGGTTTTTGTTTTTGTTTTTTAGAGTTAGAGTCTCACTCTGTCTCCCAGACTGGAGTGCAGTGGCCACTCCTGGCCACCGCAGCCTCGACCTGCTGGGCTCCAGCAATCCTTCCACCTCAGCCTTCCGAGTAGCTGGAACTACAGGTGCATGCTACCACACCCGGCTAATTTTTGATTTATTGTAGAGATGAGGTCTCACCAAGTTGTCCAAGCAGGTCTCGAACCCGTGGACTCAGGCAATCCTCTCACCTCAGCCTCCCAAAGTGCTGGGATTACAGGCTAAGCCACCAAGCCCGGCTACTTTGATTAACTTTAATGGGGGAAAAAGTCCCTCAATTTCCTGTTTGCAGTGTGGTGATCTGTGTCCAGAGTCATGCCTCAATAAGAAGCATATAAAAACCTACAAAAATAAAGTAAAACTGAAAGTAGTTCCTTCCAAGAGTAAACTCAGAAGCGTGTCGATTATTTTTTTTGAGATGTCTCATTGTAGTATCTAGACATTTTGATACCTATTTTTAAAATGGCTAGGTGTATTTTTTTCTTTCAAGTATCAAAAGCAGCTTTGTTTAATGGTGAGTCTGTAAGACAGAGTTCATTTTCTCCCCTCACACAAAGCCTGCACCCACACCAGGAGCAGAAGGGGCTACTTTGACAAGAATATTTCCAGAAGCTTACCTTTGGGGATCTTTAGGCAGAGAAATCTTAATCATGTTAAGAAACTGTAACCACAGTTCTGACATAGTCATTGCACATCAATGACAATGGAGCCCTTCTCCATGAAAAGTAATACAGAAATCTATGCTTGGCTTGAATGAGCTCTTGTCTATGAGGCATTTTCGTTTCACTGAGTAACTCTCCAAATTATAGCTGTGCAAACTCAACAAAATCTAATGCATACCTTTAACAGTCTGAATGTTGAATCTTTTATACCTCTGAATTCATAGGTGCCAACTAATAATTTTAAAAATGCTAAGTCTCTCTACAGTTGTTTTCTGTAAGTTGTTCATACATTATTCCAAGAGTCTGGGACATTGCAACACCAGTCAACCCTAAGACCAGATATGCTTGTAGAGATACAGTTTCCATCAACTCTTTTTATTATTTGATGACGAATCACTTAATTATTTCCCTTCTACCATAAACACCTCATCCCTCTTTCTCAGTCCTAGCCTATACCGAAGTGTGAAATTATAAAACTTCCTCTCCCAGTAACAGTAAAAGTGAGAGTGTCTATTCATAAGATCCCCCCCAAAAATTGCCAGAATTTATTGCATGATTACATGCTAGAGACTAAGCTAAGTTGTTTTTTTTACATGGATTCACAGTTCTCACAGTAACCATAAGTAGTGTCCCCGTTTTATAGATTAGGTAACTGAGGCTCAGGGAAGTCATGTGCTGCCCAAGGAAAGCTCACAGGCAGACATATCACCTCTAATACCCCACTTTCTTTTTTTTTTTTTAGTTGGAGTATCACTCTGTTGCTTCAGAACTACATGTGTGTGCTACCGTGCCTGGTATTTTTGATTTCTGAGAGACAAGGTCTCGCCAAGTTGCCTGGGCTGGTCTCAAACCCATAGGCTCGGCAGTCCACTCACCTCAGCCTCCCAAAGTGCTGGGATTGCAGGCTGAGCACCAAGCTCGGTCCACTTCCTTTTCAGTGAGAAAAATGAAACCAACCCACCAGAAAATCCCTCTTTGACCCACCCTTTATCTGTACTTGGATGTTCTATCCCCCTTGTGATACAGAGAGAGGCGTTTTCCTGATTTTATAAACAATGGATCTTTCCACATAAGCTCTGGGCCCCAGCAGTTGAGTCTTCCCTCTCTCCTGTGTCCTTTCCTGCTGACTTTTCCCATCAGCCTACAGACCTGCCCTCCTGCCCCCCAATTTTGAAACATGCTTTCTTTGATCCTTTCATTTCTCTCTGGCTTTCATCTTATATTTCTGCTCTCTCCTACATTAAATTCCCAAGAGTTTTCTATACTTGATATTTCAAATTCCCCACCTGCCTTTCTGGGGAAGTCGTCTGCAATCTCTTCTCTATACAGCCAAACATGGCAGGTGTCCCTCTGCCTCATTTTACTTGATTTTCACCTGAAATAGACCCAAGCAACAGCAGGTTCATGGAGAATCCCACATCCTCAACAAAGGCCTCTTAGTGCTGTTCGGTTGCCATGAGCATAAAAATTCAATCTTCCATGTCAGTGTTCTTTTAGTGTGAAGCATGCTCCTGCAGGAAGACCTACCTAACTCAAGGAATGGGATAAAGGTGTCTAAAGAGGTCCCAACGCTTTCAGCTTCTGATATGTACATGCTGACTGAGTGTAAGCTCTGTAATCTTACAATAAATTGATTTTTGCAATAGGGAACATATATTTTAAAATAGAAAATTATAGAACGTAGAAAAACAAGGTACCCCTGAAGGTGAAGCTAAACTTCCCTCTTAGAAACCTCAGTGGTTACCCATCAAGAGAGCTCAGTGTTCATCCTTTGAGTATCACCACCACAGAAGCCAATTGCTCCTGAGTGGCAGAAGATCCTAGACACAGAGTGAAAATTAGAGAGTATTACAGTGTTTATAACCCCATAAGGACAAATCGGATCTTAACCAAATTATGCACACAGAACAACCTCCAAGGTCAGACTCTTCCCAGGAGGGGATTGAATGAGGCTCATGATCCCACTGCCGGGGCCATCCTCAGACAAGCTCGAGCCCCATTTATGGAAAAAATAGAAGGATTGTCTGGACTGAAATTAACTTACAATTGAATAATGGGGACAAGTCAGTTGCTTATAAAGAAAGGCTGAAATGTCTTTCACGATCAACCCAGCATTGATGGTGTTTCTGAGACAGTCTCTGAAGCAGTAGTTCTTTGGATTAAGTTGGCAACAGAATCACCAATTAAAGTTTTAATTCTAGTTAATTATTGCATGAATCTCAGCAACAAAAACAGAACATAAATAAAAAACTCATGGAACAAAACAGTAAGTTCTGGACCTTCAGGAAGAGCCTGAGGGAAATTGCAGAGACAGAACCAAGGGTACTTAGTGAAGATATTATTATAAGTAGACTCCTTAGAGTGCAAAGACACTAGAAAAAGGAATGCCCTCATGAGTTCTTCTTCACATATTTTTCTTCCAACTCTTAAGCAATCTAGTGCCTAAACTCTGCAACAATCTCCCTGTTAAGACAGCCTGGGTATTGGTAAACTACTACTCCCACACTTACTGTTAAACTAATCTGTCCTTAAGTTGTTTGCATACCAGAAAGATGTACTTATTTACTCTTGACACAAAACAATTTACTCACCCTGAGAGTCCAATATTTCCTATCCTTGTTTGTCTTCTGAAATTACAAATACAGTAGGTATCCGCCATATTCGGAGACCCATGAAGATTTTCTTGAAGTATTATTCCATGACTTGTATTTTTATTATGTGCATCCTTTCCTATTGGTTCATGACATTCTTTTAAAAAGTACACAATCTACTTCAGCCTAGGTAGGATATATTGAACATTCCTTTCTAAGCATGAGTTTTCTATTTTTCTGCCTTTATAAAATCTTCAATCTAGAACCTACTGTTCCAAGAACCTATGCACTAAAACAGACACTTGCTTCAATGTCTGAGGCAAAGTCACACACCATGTTGGATGTGGTCAGTCTGGTCAGAAAATTATCATGTCAAACTCTGACAATCCTCCTTCCCCAAAGGCCATGTCTTTGTATCTGAAGATAGAGGAGCGTATACAGTCTGCAATCAAATCTTTCTTGGGATAAAAAAAATTATGCTTTTCTCCAGGAATCATGAACACCCTTATTTCATCTGCTTAAAAACCAAACAGAACCTTCATGATTTGGGCCATGATCTTCAAGCCTTCAGGATCACTTCTGATTGTCCCTATATGGCTCTTGTTTTCCAAACATTCCACTGTGCAGACCACTCCTATTTGCATTTATATATTAACACCAGACTATTTGGCCCAGACATTGGGAGTCTTCTGTCACTCTCCTCATAGAAACATTCTGAAAAGAGACATATTGTATATCAATGTTTTTGCTCAACATGTCAATGTGACAACAAAGTCACTGTCTCTCCACTCAATGAGAAATACACAGGAAATATAAAGCAGAGATAGGATTGCCTTGAGAAGGTCACACAGAACCTGCCATTCTTGCTGTTGAGTGGACTTCTGAACTTCCTGCTGAAGAACTAGAGGAAAATATTTTTCTCTCTTCTGGGGTTGCTAACTTAGGATCGCATGGGTTTGCGATGGGTGAAATGTTTGTCCTCTGCCAAACTCATGCTGGAGTTTAATGGCCTTTGTAACAGTATTAAGAGGCAAGACCTTTGAAAGGTGGTGAAACCACGGGCCTCCACCTCATGGATGGGTTTATGCCTCTAGAAAAGGGCCTTCGGAGATGGAGTAAGATCCAGGGACAAGATCCTGCCGGGTTCAGGGTACCCCAAAGGTGGAGATGGTGTCGGCGATTGGGGGAAAGAAGAGAGAGAGAAAGAAAGAGACTGGACTCCAGTCTAGTGCAGAAGCGATGTGTGTTGTTGGAAATTACAACGGGTCTTTTATACACAAAGTCAGATGTGGGAGGGACGTCCCCCACCCACCAGAAACCTTAATCCATGAAAACTTAATCAATGATTGCCTTTAAACCCTTTTCATATGATAATCTTAAAATCCCATAACAAAGGATAACCTAACCCGTGACTGACATATTCTATAAACCTTTTTCATCCTAAACTGATTGATTTATGCCAAGTTAAACAATTCTATAGAAGCTTAGGTATTTACTTTACAAACGAAAGTGGCCCATCCCAGAATGTTTGGAATGTGGCCCAGTCCAAAGTTCACAGTGGGCTACCTGCAAGTAACCCAGCCACATTCTTTCAACAAAATGGCTGTCTTCTAAAACTATATTCTACAATTTACACCTTCAATAAATCCTAAAATCATAACCCAGAAGCCTGTGACCAATACTAAGGCTCTTAGATGTGACCCGAGTTTGAATTATAAGTTGTGTGAAAGCCAAAACTGCAGTTTGCGGAAGAATGGGAGCAATGAGCTTCTAAAGTTAGCTTGTATTTGTCCCGGTCTCAGAGTTTTTATGTTTTGAGCTCACAGGAGCTCAATCTGGTTAGTGTTGAGTAGAAAGGGGGAGGAAATGGGGTCAATAGCTCCCGAACGCATTCTAGTGGTCTCAGGGTCAACGGCCCTTCCTGATCCCTAACGCTCAGTGGGCCTCCGTGGCCAGCTCCCAACAGAGTATCTCTCTTTGCTCTTCTGCCCTTTCGTCACATGAGGAACAGTGTTCCTTTCCTCAAGGACACAGCATTCAAGGCACCATCTTGGAAGCAGAGACCAGGCCCTCACCAGGCACTAAGCCTGCCAACACCTGGATCTTGGAATTCTCTCTAAAACTAGGAGAAAATTAATTTCTGGTCTTCAAAAATGACTGTGATATTCTGTTACAGCAGCACAAAGCAGACTAAGACAAGGTTGTTAGGAAAGGTGTCTTTCCTAACACAAGACAGAGACACAGACAAAAATCCCTGCCCTCTAGGGAAGTTTCCAGTGAGCCACAAGGTGAAAACAGGCAAATGCACACAGTCTTAGAGAGTCACATGTGATAAATAAGAAACATCAAGCAGGAAGCAGAGTTCAAAGGGCTGGGTGGGCGAAGTATTGGGATGTGGCGATGTTGCCTGGGCAGGCTTCCCTGAGAAGGTGACGTGTGAGGAAAGACCTTGGTGAAGGGAGGGGTGAGTTGTATGGGCACGGGGAGTATTTTTACAGTCAGTGCAGTCAGTGCAAAGATCCTGCAATGGGTGGGGGCATGACCAGATTCAGGAACTGCAGGGCAGACGGAGGCTGCAAAGGAGCAAGTGTAGGGAATCCACGCGGAGCTTGAGGTCCCATGATACAGGCTCACTAGGGCCTGAGAGTCCTGTTAGAGATGCTGGCTTTCCCTCTGAACGTGATGGAGAGCCGATGGCAAGATTGGAGTAGATGAACGGCACCATCTGAATTAAGGTTTAAAAGAATCACAACAGCCATGGAGACTCACACCTGTCATCCCAGCAATGTGGGAGGCAGTAGGAAGAGCATTGCCTGAGTCCAGGGTTCGAGACCAGCCTGGGAAGCTTGACGAGACCTTGTCTGTACAATAAATCAAAAAATTAGCCAGACGTGGTGACATGTACCTGTAATTCCAGTTACTTGGAAGGTTGAGGTGGAAGGATTGCCTGAGCCCAGGAAGTCAAGGCTGCAATGGCTGTGAGCCTGTCACTGCACTTCAGCCTGGGCAACAGAGTGAGACCCCGACTCAAAAAAAAAAAACTGTACCCCACAAAACCATAATAAAAAATATTGATTATGGAAATTTAAAAAAAAAGAACCTTAGAAAATGCAGGAGACACTCTTATGAAAATTGGAACTGGCAACCAATTCCTGATCAAAACCCAAAGTGCCCAAGCCATAAGAGATAAGATAGACAAGCGGGACCTCACCACACTGACAAGCTTCTGCAAAGTCAAAGAAACCATTAAGAGTAAGGAGACAACCCACAGACTGGGAAAAAATGTTTGCCAACTCCATGTCTGACAAAGGCCTAACTTCCAGGTTCTACAAAGAACTCAGATGTGCTGAAAAGAAAAAAACAAACAGCCCCATTACAAAGTGGGCAAAAGATATGAATAGACACTTCTCAAAAGGAGACATACCAGCAGCAAACAGATACATGAAAAAATGTTCAACCTCACTAATCATCAGGGAGATGCAAATCAAAACCACACTGAGATACCACCTAACTCCAGTCAGAATGGCCATCATCAATAACTCAAAAAATAACAGATGCTGGAGAGAATGTGGCAATAAGGGAACACTTCTACACTGCTGGTGGGAATGCAAACTAGTACAGCCTCTGTGGAAAACAGCGTGGGATTCCTAAAAGTTCTAAAAATTGACCTTCCATATGACTCCGCAATCCCCCTACTGGGAATATACCTGGAAGAGCTCAAATCACGCTATAAAAAAGATACCTACAGAAGTATGTTTATCGCAGCCTTGTTCACAATAGCAGGAACATGGAACCAACTGAGGACTGGATATTAAAAATGTGGTATATATACACGATGGAATATTATGCAACCATAAAGAAGAACAAAATCATGAACTTCGCAGCAACCCGGATGGAATTAAAGTCTATAATACCGAGTGATGTATCACAGAAGAAAAGAATTGAGTATCACATGTTCTCACTCATAAGTGGACCTTGAACAACTACCACAATACTATAAGAAAAGAATTGACAGTACTGGGAAACTACAGAGGGGAGGGGGACAGGGAGGTGGGATTGACAGTAGTGGAAATCTGCCTGGGGAATGGGGGATATACCTCATCAGCAAGGGTACCTGTGCAGTGAATATTTGTATACCTAACACTGAGATGTACTCTACAATTTTAAAATAAAAAAATTTTTAAAGGTAAAAAAAAAAAGAAGAAGAGAGAAGGATCTCAAATGTGTCAAAAAGACAAAACAGACCATTACAAAGCAGGCAAAGGCATGAATAGACACTTCTCAAAAGAAGACATACAGCAGCCAACAGATACATAAAAAATGCTTAGCCTCACTAATCATCAAAGAAATGCAAATAAAAACCACATTGAGATACCACCTACCTCCAGGCAGGGTGACCATCATTGAGATCTCAAAAAACAGCAGATGCTGGAGAGGATGTGGCAAAAAGGGAACGCTACTACACTGTTGGTGGGAGTGCAAACTAGTTCAGCCTCTGTGGAAAACAATGTGGCCATTCCTAAAAGTTCTAAAATTTCCATATGACCCAGCTACCCCCCTTCTGGAATGTACTTGGAAAAATTAAAATCATTCTACAAAAAAACACCTGCACATGCATGTTTATTGCAGCATTTTTCACAATAGCAAAAACATGGAACCAACTGTGTTGCCCACTGAGAGTGGACTGGGTAAAAAAAAAATGTGGTGCATATGCACTATGGAATATTACAGAGCCATAAAGAAGGACAAAATTATGAACTTCACAAGTACTTGGATGGATTTAGAGTCTGTAATACTCTCTATTACAGAGAGTTCTGTGAGCTATCACAGAAACAAAAGACTGAGTATGGCATGCTCTCACTCACAAGCAGACCCTGAACAATTTTCATAATACTAAAAGAAAGGGATTGGCAGTAACAGGCTACTGCCAGGGGAGAGAGGGAAGAGGGGCACATAACATCAATTAGGGCACCTGATTCCAAACAAGGCAACGTGGGAACCAAAGGGAGGCCCAAACTTCACCTGTCCAATGACCACTTATGTACCTAATCCTGAGCTGTACCCCAAATCTTTAAGATAAGATTTTTAAAAAATTTTAAAGCACAGCAGGCTGCCACACTGTGAACCAAAGGGAGACAGAAAAGACCAGTTAGGAAGCAGTTTTAATAGTCACAGCAAGGGAGGGCAAAGAATTTTGTGATGGCAGGAGAGACAGAGAGAAGTGTGGAACACTGAGGAATAAGCCAGTGGGACTGGATGTGGGATATGAGAAAAAAACGAAGTCTCAAGGTTGACCCCAGGCTTTTCTTAGGGGTAAAGGTGGTGTCTTCAGTTTGCTTGTTGGTTTGTTTTGTTTGCGTGGTTAGAAGGATGGAGTTACCGTTGGTTGAGATGGGAAAGTATTCAGACAGGCTAATACATTGCTGAATGTGCTGGTGTCGTCTTTTTCCATTTTATTAATTCCATGATAAAAACATCCGGGTGGCGATTTCATGTCCTGCTCTGTCCCAGGTGTGAGAGATACAGAAAGACATAGGACATCCTCACTCTTAGGGAACTCACCGTGTAGTGGAAGAGATGCGTGTGCATGTAAGACAGTGTTGTAAAGAACTCTCTGCTCTGACAAGCGGAGGAAATTTGTCATCATGGAAGAGAAGTCAGTTTACTACCCCACAGCATATGATTAAACAGAATCATCCCCCGCTCCCATTTCCTGGGAAGACGTCATGTGGTGAGGTTCTATAATGTGAAGTGAGAAGTTAAAAGCATCCTCATTCTGAGCAGACCTCTGCTAAATCCTAAACTTGGGTTCATCTGAGCATCCACCTCCCACCTCCAGTCCAAGCTGGCAAACAGATGACTTTCTGTGAAGAGAGACAGGTTGGACAGAAGAGTTCTATTTTCAAAAATTTCCTTCATCTTCAGGTATCAACGGTGAGAACCCAGGAGGACAGAAGACGCAGGAGTAAATCAATTTAAAATACGTTCACGATGTCCTTCTGAGCACAGCGGTTCTGTAAATTGCAGGGAAAGTGACAGCCATAAAACACAGATAACTTATTACCATTCTGGCTACAGTGTTGCCTCAAGAATCTTTTCTTAAGGTGCTACAATTTTAGACTGAGACAGAAATGATCACACATTTTATTTTGACTCACTCATTTATGGTTTACATGTTTTAAGTTATACAATGTAGACATTCTAAGCTTTACCCTCCACCCTCTTGCAGTTTTCAGAAATGTATAAATATCTCTTTCCATTGTATGTGTAGACTGTGAATTTCAGCTACATATGCTACTCTTGACTTGCCTGAGTTGCTTGATTAGTGTGTCCCTGATGCAAACAGTTCACAGTTCCTGTTTGTTTCCTCCTGAATTGGTCCATTTTTTAAAACTTTCTACTTACCAAACCATTTTGTGAAGAAAGTTACAGGTTAATTTGATTTTGTTCTCTTAATTGTGTCTGTTGATATAGCACCAAATTTTATAACAGACACAATTAAGAGAACAAAATCAAATTAAACCCGTGACTTTCTTCACAAAATGGTTTGGTAAGTAGAAAGTTTTTAAAAATGGACCAATTCAAGTTTTTAAAACAAACTAAATGAGTTAACTGATGCAAACTTCTAGACACTGAAACAGACTGAAATTTATCAAGTCTTTCTTGCCTATAACAAAAGAAGAAAGCTTGAAGTGGGAAAACGTCTGAGAATACTAGAGTCGCTCCATTGTGTAAAAGGCATCACTGGGCTGGCAGAAAAAACAGATACGTCACAATTTGATCTAGTCCTGTTTGCATTATTAATTAACAATGCATATTAGGGAAAATTCCCTGGCTTTTCTGAGTCTCCGATTATATATCATTCAGTGGAGTGTTATTGATATGGGAGGTAATGTTTGAAAAATACTTGTAGTTAGAGATATAACAAATGGTAGTTACAGTTAAACTTCTGTATACATGTTGGAACAGTCATAGTGGGCTATGGCAAAGGAAGCTTTCAAATAAAGAATAAGGATCTTTGGTTCTAAACTATTCTCACTTTAGGGTGCTCAACCCAAGGGAATGATAGATATCTTATTGTTGGTCAAGGCTTGTCTCCCTTGCATTCCCCCAGGTTCAAATGTCTCCTAAATCCGGACATAGAGAGAGTAGTGATTCACGAATCACACTCTCCTAACGGAGGAGTTTCTTGTACATTCAAATGTGGGCAGATATTAAGACTGTGTACTAAATGATGCAGGATAAACAAGGTGAATGAGTGACCATCTATAGTATGCCACATGCAAGTCCCCGGCCAGATGTCCCTGTCTGGAGACCACCATATCCATTCTCTCTTCATTGCCTCAACAGAGAGCCTGAAATGTCACTCACTATCCAAAAGGCATCGTTACGAGCTGAAATCCAAGTTCACCTAATGCCTTTACTCTGCTTAATTTTCTTCCTGGCTTCTGTTACTTTCAAAACCTATTGCATCACTTGTTCATTGTCTCTCTCCACTCACCAGCGTGTAACCCCCAGACTAGGGGCCTGGCCGACTCGTTCACTACAGTATTTCTAGAGCAGCTCCTGAGGCAAAGTAGGCATCGTACCACTTACCTAGCAGTGCCATCCTTTGCAGTGTGACATGGACACATCTCTTCATTCGTGGCGATCAGAACAGCAAAGACAGGGCCTGCTTGATCCGCAGAAATTTGGTCCACGTCATTCCTTCCTGAGACACGTCAGGGTCACAGGAGTTGGGCGAGGTGGTGTCTCCGGCTCAGCTCACAGGATTAATAGCCTCAAGCCTCCATCTGTATTGAAAGTGTTATGGTCCAAGCAAAATCGACAGTTCTCCCTTGATACTGATAAATCAAGGGACAGGGAACTGATAGAAAGAAGCTGATTTCTGAATTTGAATCCAGGGAGGAGAGCTGGACTTGAAGTCTTTCTAAAACGATTCTGCCCACCCTTCAGGACTCACAGTCCACTTTCACACATTAGCCACGTGACCAGCAGAGCATGGTATAGAACTGAAGTTATAGCCGCATTGTACATTTAGCTATGACATTTAGAGTAAAGAAAGTTTACGAGGCCTAAGATGTCATGCATTGCAAAAATTATACAAGCCACAATACTTACGGTTACATTGATACTACATTGTTCAAACCTATGACTGTTAAGAAAGAGTAAATAGGGATTTGCATCTTTGGGAGCAGTCTGCTGGGAAGTCAAGGATCCCCTGAAGCTACTTACTGGGAGTGCACAGAAGACAAGAGAACTCTCAGGAATATGCAAGAGAGCTTGAACTCTTGCCATGCCCTTCTCAAGGGGCTGTGGGAATATGGATGGACATAAGCGAGTCTCTGTATTAAAAGGACACTCACGCTGCCCTCTTGTTGCTCTCTATGGCATTGCTAGAGTGACCTACACCCCCTAGCAATCCCAGGAAGTCGCTCCCGAGACAGAGAAACAAAGGGGTTTTCTTGTTTTTCTCACTGAAGGGGTCTTCTCTCTTCATCTGGAGTTCTGCTGCGTAAGACAGGTAAGACCAGAAAGTCGGTCCCTAGATTCCCCATGTGGACACGGAGCTTTTAGATATGTGGACATCAGGGAAGGGTGAGGAGACAGAGGAGGGGCCATGGTAGGAAGCGCTTTCCGGGCAAGCACAATAAACCATACATAAGCCAAAGTGGAACAGGGTTAGACCGAAAGTGGCATGGTCTTAGTGTTTCAAACAACTTTGGTAAATCAAAGATTAGATCTAGAGGCCACGATTATAATCGGCAAACTATTATAAGCTATGAGAAGGACTCCCAAAAAACCCAGAATCACCTTTTGGGGCCCCTTAGGGTACAGACTTCCCCACTAGGCAAGTGTTCTAGGAACCCATCAGCATCAGTGGATCAGCTGTGTTTGGCTTCAGTGAATTTTTTTGGAGAGTCTTTCCCTGTATTTGACCATTCAAGATGGGTGATTTATGAGTGCACCTGCCCACGACATGCTGAGTGTTCAGCAGTTTTTGACCCAAAATGGCGTGCCCCTCCTGCCCCACCCTCTCTATTCACCGGATCTCACCTTAAGCAACTTTTTTGGTTTCCGAGAATGAAAAAATCCCTCAAAGGAAACCAAAATACAGCGGGAGCACGGAAAGGCATCAAAATGGACAAGTTCAAAAACTGCTTTGAGCAGAAGAAAAAGCATCTTGATAGGTGTATGTCATCAAAAGGAAAGAACTTTGAAGGTAACTACTTTAAACATGTAAGAATGAGCACACAGTTTATTATAAATAAATTCTGGGTTTTTGGGGTCTCCCTACTATTGTATATGGTATTAAATGATTGTTCAACTGTACTTTAAAAAGTGGCCTTTGCGATTGACAGCACACAGTGGGTGCCTTGAGCCTGCCTTCCTAAGGCCTCTCTGAGTTGAGCTTATCCTATTTCATCCCTAGGATTACCAGTTCTTGGGTTAAACCCATGGTAAGAGCAAATTTACAAGCTAATAACCCATTCTGAAAGCACTACTTTTTTGTGCTAACATTTCTTTTATGCTCTTGAAACTGAGTGTGGTTATATGTCTGTGAAATGATTTAAAATAAGCACCTGAAGACATACAGTCAACGCTGAAGAATCTGTGAAACACTATACATTCTCTAGCCTCCAACTTTGTGTTTGAACTTGACTATGCTGTAGAAATCATTGTTTTTCTACTGGGGCCATCTTTCAAGCAAAAGTATTTTTGCTTTCTCTTAAATCTATTCCAAACTTAAAAGTTATTCCCTGTTCTAAATGACAAGTTTCAGGAGGATAAGAACCATCATTACTTATTGTTGTATCCTAATGTCTGATACACGGTAGGTCTTTGATAAATGTTTGCAAATGAATAAAGGAATTGATTACATTATTATTTTCGATTTAATAATTGAATAATCTATAACAAAATATTTTCATGAAAGTTGAAAACTGGTCATCAAATGTATAAATTAAGCAAATGTGATTTAAGGCATAATAATATTGACTAGGAAAAAACTTACTTGACTGATAATTACTAAATATGTATTTATATACATATATATACGTGTGTGTGTGTGTGTGTGTGTGTGTGTGTAATAATTTGGTGAAACCTAGACTTATTTGATAATGGAGTGAAATATTTGGCTCCATTAAATTATTGAGATGCCATTTAAAAGACAGTCGCCAAAGAACATGATTCCAAATCTGATAGGATTGTATCGGAAAATGCATCAATATCTCCCTGAATGTGGTGTTTTGAGAACTCGATGATGTAATGCATGTCAAGACTTAGACAAGCGCCTGGACACAGTCCTCTGGATATATTGAATGGTGACGGGGGAGGTAGTATTACCACTTAACTTTGTAAAACCTCAAAAAATATCAATTTGAAAATGTAATTAGTAAGCAGTCATAAAGAAGGACAAGATTATGAACTTCACAGCAACCTGGATGGACTTAGAGTCGATCATACTCAGTGATCTATCACAGAAACAAACAACTGAGTGCCACATGTTCTCACTCATAAGCGGATCTTGAAAAACTATTATAATACTATAAGAAAGGGATTGGCAGTAGTGGGAAACTTCAGGGGGAGGGCACATCTCATCAACAAAGATGCCTGCATAATGACCATTGTATACCTAACCCTGAATTGTACCCCACATCATTAAAATAAAGAAGAGGAAGAAGGAAACAAAGAAAATGTAATCAGTTAACGAAATCTTTACCCATCACCTGTGATGTACCAATTCCGCATGATGCTGAAGGTCAAGAGATTAATAAGACAGGGCTCCCACTCCCAACATGTCATGGCAAAGCAGCCGTAAATAATTAAGACACAGCCCATGTGGTGCTAGAATGGAGGTAGACTCAAAGCTCTGTGGGGACCTGCCAAGGGGAACACCTACCCCTGTCTGGAAGAGAACCTGAAGCCTTCCCAGAGACGTGACCTTGGAGCTGGATCACAGGGGATTGCCACAGGGTGAAAGAAGCAATGTTTTCCAAGCAAAGGGAACAGATGTTTAAAAGCCCAGAAAAAGCAGGACATGTGCTGTGGACCCATTTTCATTGGAGTGTAGACAATATGGGCAATCATGTCGGTGAGATTGGCAATGCAGATGGCTTCAAGCTGTCAAGGGCCTTGTGGGTTTAGAACTTTTCTGACAGACAATTTAGAACCACCAAAATGCTGCACAAGACCATATCCAAAAATAAAACATCGTTTGCTAAAGGCCCCGGAAGGCTTCAAAGAGCTGAGCCGCTGAAAAAAACACAGTGATGCAGCTGTTTGACAGCATTTCATAAGGTAAGCAATGGCCTTGCCTCACTCCCTGGGAGGCACCAAGAGAAGCCATGATGTTATCACCTACAGCAGCACTCCAGTGAGCTTCCAGAACTTAATTTAGCATCAGGGATTCATTAAGGCTGTGGAAAGTGCCTGGCTCATTGTCCCCGACCAAAGTTGTTCAACAATGCCATTTTTGCCTATAGCGCATACAAAACTAAGACGAATCCTGATTTTCTCTTATTTCATATTTCATGATTGTCTCAGTGTTTCATCTCATAATTGCACAGGCAGAAGCAAGAGAAAAAACCTTGAATTCCATGGCAATTAACAGGAAATACACAGGATTCTCCTGATTTGTTTCTTTAAATACTTTATGGAAATTCTATATTGAAGAGTGTGTTATGGTCCTTAGATATATGAAACCTGCCCTTCAGAAATGAAAGTGCCTATTAAAAATTTAAAGGTACTGACTGTTATGAATATAAATGTGATTTTAAATACAATGGGCTTCAAAATGTCCTTTCCTATGTGATAAGAAATGAAAGCTTCCAAGTCCTAAGTTGTATTTCAAAGGCAAGTGTTTTATACTTTCTATATCCATTGTGGTCTTTTATTATGGGAAGAAGTTTCCTTGGAATAATATGACTCCATTTCTTACATTTAGTAGATAGTTGTTTCTAGGTAGGTATAGGGAGTTGTTTCAATAGACCTTTATGATTACAGATGTTCATGACAACTACTTAGAGTTCATTCCAAATTCTATTACATTCAAATTTGGTGACTCGAATGGTCAGAGCACTAAATGTGCCTTCTCTCTTTTTCAAGAAGATTTGTACATGTTTTGATGGACCCTTAGTGTCATGATGAAAAATAAATTCTCTATTTTTCCTCTCCACTGTCAATAATTTTGGATGATTACATCCCTTCTGAGATTGCTGTTGTTCTATTGTGCTTTCAAGGTCCATTTGAGTACCCAAATCTACTCACATTTTTATCCATACATGGCAGTTTGAAAAAATGTGAGACAATGCATAGCAAAGCGAAGGTTGTCTTTAGAGAAAGATGGCAATTTTTATCTCCATTTGTAGAAAAGCTGTAGAGCTTTTAACCAACTCAGAAGCCCAGAGAAGTTAAATAACTTACCCAAGGTCACATAACTTGTAAATGGCAGATCTTTCTGACTCCAAACTTCTCAGGCTCCTGACATCCAAGGCCTTTGTTCGTTATCAGCGTTAAGCAACTGATGCTTCTACGTGGGCATTCCTGGATGCCTGAACTTTCAGGCACTGAAATGCTGTAGTGTCCCAGGCTTATTTATTCAAAAAGCACTTTTCACATACCCCATGTCAGGCCTTGCGTTTGCAACAATAAGCACTGTTCTTGGCCCAAGGAGTGCTTAGCCAAATGGGGGCCGAGACCACACGATGGAAAAACAGGAGGAGAAAAAGGCACTACTACCTGTCAAGAGCTATAAAAAAGGGTGTGGACTGTAGAAGAGCAGGGAAGGAACTCAATCTTCTCCCACCTTGATAAGGTGTGAGGGTAGAATGGAGGGAGGCCTTCTCCATCCTACCCTCTCACCTTATCAAGGTGGGAGAAGATTTAGCTTCCTCCTGGGAGCTATGTGAAAGAGGTGGGTAGACAAAGAAGTGAGGGCCCACCACAATCAAAATTTAGACAAAATTCACACTCCGTCTTTAAAAATGCAAAACCTCAAGGTAGCTCAGACCCCTGATATCAATGTGAACTTTCATATACAATAAGCGCCCTAGTATTTCTCAAGCCAACCTCTTCCTTTCAATCTCCGTTTTCAACACCCTATCCAGAGCCAGCACCAACCTCATAGCATGCTACAAAGATGGAATGTCACCGGGTTTCCTAACTTTCATCTAAAAGGGTTTAACCTCCAGTCTTAAGCCCTTCTAATCTACCCTACTCACAGTTCCTGGGTATGTCTTCTTGGAATGCACACTTGTCTGTGTTATTTTTATTCTCAAAATTTTCTAATGGCTTCCTGTGACCAAAATAATTGGTTTGCAAGCTACGTCTGCAATCCACTCCACTTTTTAAAGAAGAATCTTAGACATAGAGCTCCAATGGCTAAAACAAATTAAAGTGTAATTTATTTGCAGAATTACTTCCAACCCTGTGAGCCTTATGAGTCTGGGAAACAGTTTAAAAACACCAAGGATCAAGAAGCACTCTTTGGCACAGCATTAATAGACAACATCACTACTAATTGTAACTTAGAAACTTGCTCGTGGCCAGCAGCACTGATAACAAATACTGAATCTCAGTCCCACCCTAGTATATCACAAGCAGCAGGCTAAAGATCCCCTGGTGATTTGTATGCGTATAAAAATGAGAGAAGCATGAGTTTCAAGAGCTATAGTGTTTCGCAGTGTTTATGTATTGATGTATTGCATGACTTCCAAAATGCAACCCCGGTGGTCTTCATGGAGGTGAACATACAATCACAGCACACGTATTCCTCCAACACACGGCTCCTGTGCCTGTCTTACCCGGTTACTTCATCATCTGGGTTTACCTCCAGGTCTGTTCCCTACCCTCACCCTCTTCCAATCAGAAAACAACTGAAACTTTACAACACAGCACAGCCCTGGGGTGCTCTCTGGCTGTGGCCCTCCTCCAACAGGTGAAATATATTCTCTTGAGACGCCCCCCTTCCCCTAGCACTCACTACCATCCTCCCACAGTGGTTATATTTTCTAGACTTTTAGCTACTTTGGGTTTTCATTTTGTCTCCTACCACACTGAAAGTTTTCTGGGGTCAGGGACTTTGGAGGCTTAGTATCCATAAAAGTGTTTGTGAAATATTTCTGGAGTGGGACTGAGCATTACTGACAGGAAGAATGAATGAGGGGAATTGAGTCAAATGACCAAGGCTCCAATTCTAGCCCTGCCAGAAATCAATGCACCTTAGTCGAGCCACCTAAGCCCTGTCATTCAAATTCCACGTCTATGGCACGGAAGGTCCTCAACTCCAGGCTTATATTATTTGTAGATGGTGGTAACTGCCAAGATTATAAAGTTCATGCTATGTTCATTGGTGTAACATAATTGAAACTCAGTCTATAAATATGCTTTCTTAAAAGTATACATAAAAATGTAGAAAATAAAAACAAAGGAAACCAACACTTCCAAACCAAACCCCATAAAGTTATTCAGTTTCCAGTTGCATAACAATCATCTTCAAAGGAAGAAAACCTAATCTTGAAATCAAGGTTTAGACGAGTTTATTTATTCACCTAAATGTCTCACTTCAAGTGGCTTTTAAAAAAGATACCAAGATGCTTAAAATATCACAAAGTGGCATGAACTAAAATTTAAAAGAAAAGAGTGGGAATCTGACACAAAACAGAGAGTCAAGCCCAAGGGTAAGGGAATTTCACGGAGACAACTGCTTTGCATTTTTTTCTGAAGTTAGTTTAAACTGAGTTTTCAGCATCCAACCTAGAAAGGAACCCTTTCCGAGATAGGCAATTCATAAACTTCCCAAGGAAAATACAAAGCAACTGCTGAGAAATAGTTATTTCTGAGTTTTTCATGAAAAGAAATAGCGACCTAAGGAACTATTCTCTCAGTGACATCAGAGTGGAAGTGATGATGGGTTTTCATGGAGTATTTATTCTGGCAATTCTCAAAGTCTGATGGCATCAAATTAATTTTGACTTCAGCAAATTCCATCCCACAAGAGCCAACACTGAACAGATAACAAGCTCTCTCATGATCTGATATAGTTCAAGGGTACATTTTAGAACACCTAGCACATAAGACAGGCTGTGCCTCTTTTTTTTTTTTTTTTTGAGTTGGAGTCTCACTCCGTTGCCCATGCTGGAGTGCAGTGGCACGCTCACGGTCACCACAACCTCAACCTGCTGGGCTCAGGTCATCCTTCCGCCTCAGCCTGCCAAGTAGCTGGAACTACAGGCACGCACTACCACACACGGCTAATTTTTTGAGTCATTGTAAATATGAGGTCTTGACAAGTTGCCTGGGTTGGTCTTGATCCCCTGAGCTCAGGCAGTCCCTTCACCTTGGCCTCCCAAAGTGCTGGGATTACAGGCTTGAGTCACTGCGCCCCGCCTGTGCCATTTTTACAACCAAGATTTGGCAAATAGGGACTGAAGGCTGGAAAACATTCTTCCAGGAAGTATCTGGAAGGTTCTCCTTTAGTGGCAGTTGAATGAAGACTTGTGAATGAAGAAATTAAGCCTGAGGTTGGAGTTGGCTGCCCTTATGGAAGCCAAGAAGCTTCTGGAGGTCCAATATCTTGCCCAAGATGAAGCCAAATGCCATTAGGACAATAATTGCTCTGTATATTTTCTAAGGCAGAAATGGACAGTGGAAACCCCAAAGTTATTGCTCATTGTGTGACCCTGAAAATTTTAAACTTGAAAAATGTAAGGCAGGTATAAGATAGGCAACTATGGAGTGCAAAAGGGAAAGAGAAATGTCTCAATACATACCAGGAACAAAAGAGTTTTATTGTACCTGGATTTAACTTTAGTAAACGATTTTTCACTTTCTCCAGAATGACACTGGTCACTTAGTTGGGTTGAATACTGAATGAAAAATGTTAATAGAGATAATTTTAAAGGCATAGGAAAAAAGGTGCAAAACTAAATTAAAATACCGCTGGTGTTGGGATTATGATTCATACTCATCTTTCTTTATACCTCATTTTTCAAAATATCTACAATATATGTGAATTAGTATCATAATTATGAATATAATAATATTAAATAATGACAAAAGTACTAAGAAAATGGTATTATTCCATTGCAAGGTGAATGAAACTGTTTTCAAAAGAGGTACCAGATGTATAATTCCACAGAAGGGAAATCTAAATTTCTTTACCAAAATATTGTGGCTATTTTCAGGGGGGAAAATAATCACAAATAAATAAAGATAAATTGCCTAGAGAAAGATTTTAATGGAAGTGAACATACAACAGCAGCAAATGTATTGCCTTGAATTGGTGATTTAATAGAGGTGCATCTGGTAGCAGAATACATATTGTTTAAACTATCCGAACACATCTGGTCATATCCTATTTTAAAAAATGCAAATCCAGGTAAAGTTGGGGACCGCTGCATGTCCACTGGAATTATTATAACAGAAAACTTTTCAAACAGCAGACCAAGTGCCAGGAGACACAGGAGCACCGACAGAAAAACACTTATTAGTATTCAAGTTAAATTGAGTATTTGTTGGATCATGGATAAATCTGGAAGTTGACAAACACAATTAAAGACATACCTGGCTTCAGGCAAACTTGACAGAATTTTAAAATGAAAGAGAGAACAATAAACTTATAGCTACATTCTAAAGAGCAGACAGCTTTTAAATGACAGGTCTTGCAGAATGATACCTTTATTTATACACGTAACATTCACTAACCAAACATTTTTTTACACAATAGTGTGTGCCAGCTTCTGATGAGACATTGGTGACCCGACAATTACAGAGCTCAGAGTCAGATGGCGAGAGCCAGGGAGAGCAGACAGTATATCTAAGTGTGATATGTGCTTGTGATTATGTTGTAAAAAATCTATGTATATATTTTTGGTCTTTGGTCCTGGTTCCTACCACATCACTTTTAAAAGCCTTCAAAATCACTACCATAATAAGAGTGGCTTTGACAAGCTGAGATGACTGGTGGTTGGCAGGCCCGAGGTCGTTTCAGGACTGGAACGGCTCACCAGAAAGATCATGTATGATTAGGGGATTGGGGCTGAAAACCCACCCCAAACTCCAGGGATAAGAGAGCAGCCAGGGATGGAGTTCAACCCCCAAAGGCCAACGACACACCCCAACTCCACAGGGACAGAAGCTCCTAGGTGTAAACCAGACCTTACCCTCTACACTTCTTCAGCTGGCTGTTCACCGTGTCTGTAATATCCTTAGTGATCAACCGATATTCACTGAATGAAGTGCTTCCCTGAGTTCTGGGAGCCAGTGTAGAAAATCATCAAACCTAAGAACAGGACAGTAGGACTTTGTAGCCAAACTGAACAAAAGTGTACCCGGGTACCCAATACTTGCAATTGTCATCTAAAGGGTAGGCAGCCTGAGGGTTCTGTGCTAAAGCCAGGTAATTAGCAACAGAATTAAATAAAATTGTAGGGCAGTCAGTTGGGATTTAAAAAATCAGAAAGTTGGTTGGTTTAGAGGAAGAAACACCTCACATATTTGATGTCAGAAGTGCTGAGAATAAAAACAGCTTTTAATAGGACTATGTAGGGAGAGTATCTTGCAATTATTTTTTTTTTGAGTTGGAGTCTCACTCTGTCACCCAGACTGGAGTGCAATGGCCGCTCCCGGCTACCGCAGCCTCGACCTGCTGGGCTCTGGCGATCCTTCCGCGTCAGCCTTCTGAGTAGCCAGAATTACAGGCATGCACTACCACACCCGGCTGATTTTTTTATTTGTTGTAGAGATGAGGTCTCGCTGCCTAGGCGGGTCTCGAACCCGCGGAATCAGGCAATTCACTCACCTCAGCCTCCCAAAGGCACAGGATTACAGGCTGAGCCACCCAGCCCAGCTGTATCTTGCTATTTTAGAGAAACCCCAGAACAGATTTAGACTGAGATTCAAGAGTAATATCTAATTTTAGAACTTGGGTACCGCTGAAGTGTTAATAATCCATAACGCAGCCACCATAAGTAAAATATATCCATTGTGAACGCTCCATGATGCCACCAATTAACAGAGGGATGTTTTTCAATTCAGGTGTATTAAACGAATTAGCTGACACTGGGGACTTAACCTTCTCCTTTCTGTTTATCGCCCTATGCCCACATTAGCATTTGATCAATAATCATTGAACGAATGAATGAACTGTTCAGTAAGGAATTGTTTATGTGGGACCTTAATGTTATTTTTCATTCACAACAAAATGTTTATATGTCTGGAGAAACATAGGGGAAAAAATAGCGAAGCCATAAAAATGTCTGAAATTTGCCTTGAAAGTGGTCTTACATTTTAAGGGAGTTTGAAAATTGTAAAGAAATTAATTATAAATACTTTAAATTATTTAAACTAGCACTCTTGCAAAAATCACAGAAAATACTGGCCCAGATAGCGTACTACCAGACCCCACTCTGTTTTGATATATTTTGTTTTGAATCTGCATTCTATTTTTCACAACAGAATGGTACTGTAATTACTAGAAATGGCCAGGTGCAATGGCTCACGCCTGCAATCCCAGCACTTTGGGAGGCAGAGGCGAGAGGATTGCCTGAGCCCAGGTGTTTGAGACCAGCCTGGGCAACTTGGTATGACCTCGTCTTTGCAATAAATCAGAAAATTAGCCGGACTTGGTGGTGCTCACCTCTGGTTCCAGCTACTTGAAAGGTTGAGGCAGAAGGATCGCCTAAGCCCAGCAGGTCAAAGCTGTGGTGGTTGTGAGCATGCCACTGCACTCCAGCCTGGATGACAGAGTGAGACTCCAACTCAAAAAAAAAAAAAGTTGGTAGGAATGTTTTGTTGACCTTTGTTCAGAAAAAAATTTACCCCTTATGTGTGATCTATTTTATAAAGTCACAAGAGAAATAGTCCAGTAAAACATATCCCTAATGTTACATTAATGTGAAAAAGATTTTGCTTTAAACGATTATTTTTTTAAATGTTGAGACAGCGTATTCCTTAAAACACAGAGTTAGCGATACAATTTATTTTGAAGTATGCATAATTTATTTTATATTTCATGCAGGCAAATTATCTAACCAAAGTTTTAACCACAAATTATCTCAATTCTTTTAGGAAAGCAAAATAAAGTTATGACAGTTACTGTTCTCAGTGAATTCACAACCTAACTAAACACATCAAAAGAGACAATAGCCTAAAAATGATTAAAATATGTGAAATATATGATGCTATATGAGAAACAATGTAATCACATGACACAAAAAAATCAGTGAATAGCTTAGAGAAAAGACCCCCAGTAAGGGCTCCATGAATCCAAAATGACTTCATTGAGGATTGGGACCTGGGAAGAGTTTCAAGAAAGGAACAGATTTGACTGGAAGCACAGAAATCGAAACACTTCTAGCCAGGAGAATTCTGAAAGTCAACACAATGTGGTGGTTTGAAGCTTCCCAGGAAACTCTCTATTGCCCTCTCCAGCAAAAGTTGAAAGAGGTACTCTATGCAAAATTGTAATTCTAGAGGGACCTAAAATAATATATTATTATATATGATATTATCAAATTAATATTACAATATCATATTAATCTATGGTATAGATTAATATATCACAGAAATATATATCATACATATCAGGATATTAGAGAGTTATTCTGAGAGGTTTCTATATGTATGTGAATATTAATACATCCTATCAGTGAGACTCACGTCCCATCTGTGAGCACAGACTTCTCAAAAATCTAAATTCCTGACCTTCAAAGTTTACTTTTCCCAAAAAGCCCTTCAAAGAAAAAATGACATCCTTCAGACCCATGGGTGCCCCTTGCAACGGCTAAAGTCATTCCACAGTCAGACAGTCAAGATGGCTCCAGGATGCAGTTTCTCCTGCTGGGTGACTCTGAGTCTTCAGCCCAGGGTTTCCTCCTCCTGTTTCCTGCCAGACAGCTCTTAACGTCTCCAGGTGGTGTCCTTCCATGCACAGTGCCAAGCTACTGCGTCTTCTCTCCCTCCTAAAAGCGCTCTTGATCCAACAACTACTTTCCCATCACTTCCCACTGTCCCTATTGAGACAACATCTGCTGGGTTCCTGCCCCGGCTGCGTTCTCTGCTGGCAAGGTGCTATGAGGCCAGAAGTCACTTCCTTCAAGTCCCCTCTCTCTTGTGTATCATGCTTGGCTGACTCTGATCTTACCTTCAGCTAAGGATTTAGCAGAACTTTCAAAAAGAAATGCAGTTTCTCTTTTGATTTCATCGACAAGAAGGCACTCATAAAAGCAATCTGCATTTATGGAGCACTTATTGTATGCCAGAGTCTAAGGGTCTACGTGATCCTCTTACTTAATGCTCATAGCATCCATTTTACAATGGAGAAGAATGAGATGTAAAGAAATCAACAAATTTGCTTAAAACTCCACTTCAGCCCAGCCCTGCCGAATTCTGAAAGTCAGTAACCAGTTTCCAGCTTCTCTCTAAGACATGTCTGCATATTCCCTCAATTCTTGTGGTGTTCAGCTTCCCATTTTCTGAACACACCTCTCAGCAGCTGAGGCAGTTTACCTTAGACTTGCAGCCCTTTTGCTATTATTAATTTTTGCCAATTTTATAGCTAAAATAACCCATTATTTCTCTCATCTTAAAATTCTTCTTAAGTCTTTTCCCTTCTCCCTGTCCCTCTATTTTTTCCAGTCCCATGTACAGTGCATTTCTCTGAAAAACAGATGAATATGCATGGGGTGTCTATCCCTACTGTCTCTCCATGTCCTAATCCCTTCTCATAAAGACACTGGTCCTATTGGATTAGGGCTGCATTATTATGACCCCAGTTAACCTTAATTACCTCCTTAAAGCCTTGGTCTCCAAATACAGGAGGGAACTCAAACAAATTGTTTATAAAATATGTTTATAAAAATTGTGTATTCTTACATGTTAAAACTTCAGTCACCGTCAAAGTCCTCTCTGTTTGATGCAATATACCTATTGAGACGGTTTCCCACTGCTCAAAACAGTTTTTGAGCCCCTCGATTTTGATGCCTTTTAGTGCTTCTGTCATTTTTTGTTTCACCTCTTCCACACTCGCACAATATTTCCCTTTGAGGACTTTTTTCTTCCAGGGAAACAAAACAAAACAAAAATCACTGGAGGTGAGATTGGGTGAATAGGGAGGGTGGAGTCAAGCCATTTGAGGTCATATGGCATGAGATAAGCTGAACATTCAGCATGGTGTGGGCAGGTGTGCTCATAAATCACCCATCATGAAATGGGCAAAGACGTTGAAAGACTCTCCAAAAAATTTCACTGAAACCAAACACAGCCTCTCACAGTAAAGCTAACTGGTACACTGATGTCCATAGGTAAGGTTCCTAGAGCACTTACATAGTGGGAGAGCTGTACTGCAAGAGGCCTGCCTCTCAAAAATTAATTCCAGGTTTTTGGGGGGTACCCCTTGCATAGGCACACTGGGGGATAGGGCTTTAGTGTATGAATTTGGAGAAAACACAGTTCAGCCCACAGGGGACCATTCATGGTTTCCATCTCACTCAGAAACAAGCCAATGTCTTTTCAGTGGCTGGAAAAGGGTATTTGGTCATGACATCCTTCACTCCACTCTCTTGCTGGATACTGCGCTCAGCCCACCTGGCCCCTGGCTGTTCCTAGAAAAGGAACTCTCCTGTACTTGTTTTCTCTTCTCAGAAGAGTCTTTCCCTCACGCATACCTTCCTCGGGGCTTTATTCAAACGTCTCTTCATGAGACCTTCCTACCTAATCAACAACTCCTAGTGCCTATCCACATACCATAACCCACTTTTCTGTTTTATTCTCCATAAAGATACCCATCACCAGCTCTTCCAACATTGACAAGACATATATTTTGCCTATTTATGTGTTTATTATCTGTCACTGAGCTCCGTGGGTGCTGAGGCTTTTGTTTTGCTCAATGCTGGTCTCCGTCATCTAACAAATATTCTCCTATCAAGGTGACATAGATTCATGACTGTTTTCAAGGGTATACTGCTGATAGAAATTATTAACTATCCCTAAAATGTATTTGGACTTGGCCAATAAGTGACCTCCACTTTCCCCTACTTATTAATAAACTTTTATTGGTTCTTAGACATCTTTCTGGCTGCTGACTTTGCACAGCTACTCAAAACCATTATTATTTCTTGTTTCTTTGCTTGCATACTTGGAACATGCTGAAATCAGCACATACAAATTCATAAATTCAGACCTCAAGGACTTTTCTATAAAAGCCCATAGTTTATTGAGGTGTTAACATAAACAAAAGTACTGTTATTATTTCAGCTAATTTTATAGGAATTATCCAAATCTTCCACATTATAGTTCTTTGAAATGTTTGCATTGCAAATATTATTTTCACATTTTATGGTATCTTTTGACTTATGGAAATTTTCAATGCTAGTGTAATCAAATTTATTGTCATTGTCTTTGGTAATTTTGTGTCTTTTTTTTTTTCAGTAAAAGTCTCACTCTGTCACCCAGGCTGGAGTGCAGTGGCACACCCATGGCCACCACAGCCTTGACTTGCTGATCTCAGGCGATCCTTCCGTCCCAACCTTCCAAGTAGCTGGAACTACAGGCGTGTGCTACCACACCTGGCTTATTTTTTGATTTATTATAGAGACAAGAGCTCAGCAAGTTGCCCAGGCTGGTCTTGAAACCCTGAGCTTAGGCAATTCTCTCACCTTGGTCTCCCAATGTGCTAGGATTACAGGCTTGAGTCACCATGCCTGGCTTTGTGTCTGATTTAAGATAATCTCTGCTATTCCAAAGTTATGAAGCTTACTCTGCTATGTTTTGCTCAAAATACTTTAAATTTTGATATCTACATTTGGATCATAAGCCATTTGGTATTTATTTATTTATTTTATAATTTGTGATAACCACAGAATGTATTTTCACTTGTTTTCATGTAACAAGTCAACTGCCCCAGCACAATCTGTTGAAGAATCTAAATTTCTTCACTGATTTGATATGTTTTTCATATAAGATGTTTTCATATACTTATAGATCTATTTATGGCCTCTCTAGCAACAATACGATACTGTTTCTAAAATAAGGCAATATTTGATTTGGTGAGCCTCCACTTTTTTTCTTCAGTTTCTCTTGATTTTCTATGATTTTTGACTTCACATTCAAAGTAAAGTTTTTCTGCTTCCACTTATTGGTGCCTTTATTGCTGATGCATTGAATTTTAAAAACTTAATTACATTGTATGCAAACCCAATAAAATCCTACCGGGCATTTTTCACTCTTTTTTTTTTTAGAAATTGACAAGCTGGTTCTAAAATTAATATGAAGTAATCTAAAGTGTGGAAAGAGTGGGCAAAAGACATGAATAGACACATCTCAAAAGAAGACATGCAAGAGTCAACAGATACATGAGAAAGTGCTCAGCCTCATTAATCACCAGAGAAACACAAATTAAAGCCACACTCCAGCCAGGATGGCCATCATCAATTACTCAGCAAACAAAAGATGCTAGAGAGGATGTGGGGGAAAGGGAACTCTTCTACACTGTTGGTGGGAGTGTACACTAGTACAGCCTCTGTGGAAAACAGTGTGGTGATTTCTAAAAAATCTGAAAATCAACTTTCCATATGACCCAGCGGTACCCCTTCTGGGAATATATCCAGAGGAACTCAAATACTCTATAACAAAGATACCTGCACATGCATGTTTATTGCAGCATTATTCACAATAGCAAAAACATGGAACCAACCATGCTGCCCATCAAAAGTGGATTAGATAAAGAAAATGTGGTACATTTACACGATGGAATATTATGCAGCCATAAAGAAAAACAAAATTATGAACTTTGCAGCAACTTGAATGGCATTAGAGTATATAATACTCAGTGATTTGTCACAGAAACAAAGATCTGAGTACCACATGTACTTACTCATAAAAGGACTCTGAAAATTTATCATAATACTATAAGAAAGGGATTGGCAGTAGTGGGACACTGCCAGGGGAGGGAGGACACATAATATCAATAAGGGTACCCATACTTTACCTGTATGATGACCATGTATATACCTAACCCTCATTTGTACCTTACATTTTTAAAATAAAATAAAATAATCATGTTTTTTTTTAAAAGAAATTGACAAGTTAATTCTAAAATTAACATGAAATCATCTGGAGTGTGGAAATCTTGCTTATTTAAAGCTATCTTTTTTAAAACAATAAATCTGTAATAATTAATATATTGGCAAAGGATTGACAAGTAGATCTATGGAAAAGAAAAAAGAGCCCAGAAATAAGCCCACATCTATATTGGCTTTTGATTTCTAACAAAATCATCAAAGCAATGCAGTAGAGATTTTAAAAAATCTTTTCACCAAGCAGGGCTAGAACCACTGAATAGTCATTCACATAAAGAAAAAAATGAGTCATAACACCTATCTCAAACCAAACACAAATATTAACTCAAAATTGATTATATAAGGGAAGAACCAAAAAAAACAGAAACAAAAAAAACCAGGCACTATCTTTTGGAGGGTACAGCCCTTGTAGTACACTAGGAATTTGTTCTTCTGGATCAAATAGTCAACCAAAGTTTTTATTTGGAAATTTTGAAAAGGTTGCATTATGATTTGTAGAAGAAACGTCCTAAGTTGTGGCAAACAGGTGACTGGTTCTTCTATCATGACAATGTACCTGTCCACACTGTGCTGAGTGTTCAAGCAGTTTTTTATCAAAAGTAGCATGACCCTTGTGCCCCACCTTCCCTGTTCACCCAGTCTTGCCCTGAGTGACTTGTTTTTGTTTCCTCAGATGAAAAAAGTCCTCGAAAAGAAAGATTTTGCCAATGTGGAAGAGGTAAAACCAAAAAAGGACAGACTCACTAAAAAGCATCAAAATTGATGAATTCCAAAAATTCTTTTTGAACAGTGGAAAAAAATGTCTCGATAAGTGTATTGCAACAAAGAAGAGTACTTTGAAGGTGACTGAAGCATAAATATGCAAGAGTAAATACACAATATCTAATAAATAAATTCTTGGGTTTTTGGGGTCCCCCCTAAACACAAAAGTTAAAACTGTAAAGCTCCTAGATGATAGCATATCAGAATATATTCATGAATTAAGGACAGTCAAAGCTTTCTTTGGTAGGATATCAAAATTAAAAATCATAAAAGAAAAAAATAAAATGTTATCAAAATGAAAAATTGTTCATAAGTTAATTCTGTTAAAAATTTGAATAAAATTAAGTGGCAATGATTCTATAATTCTGGGTCATTCTATGTTGGATAAGTAATATTTAGGATAGTGATTTATTTTTGTTGAATTGAGTCCTTTATCATTATGTATTGCCCTCTTGTATCTATTTTATCTGATACAAGAGTAACAACCCCTGCTCTTTTTTGTTTTCCATTAGCATGGAAGATATTTCTCTATCTCTTTGCCTTGAGCCTATAGGTGTCATTAGAAGTGAGATGAATCTGCTAAAGACCAGAAGGATATATTCTGTTTTTGTTTGTTTTTTGAGTTGGAGTTTCACTCTGTTGCCCAGGCTGGAGTGCAGTGGCACACTCACAGACACCCCAGTGTTGACTTGTTGGGCTCAGGAGATCCTTCTACCTCAGCCTTCCAAGTAGCTGGAACTACAGGCATGTGCTACCAAGCCTGGCTAATTTTTGATTTATTGTAGAGACGAGGTCTCATCAAGTTGCCTGGGCTGGTCTTGAACCCACTGATTCAGGCAGTCCACTCGTCTCGGCCTCCCAAAGTACTGGGATTACAGGCTGAGCCACTGAACCTGGCCTTATATCCTGTTTTTAAATCCAAGTCTACTCTGTGCCTTTTAAATGGAACAGTTAGGCTATTGATATTCAGGTTAACTACTGATATGTAAAGGTTTCTTCTCGTCATAGTGTTGTTAAAAAGTTGCTTTGTGTTCTCAGCTTTGTGGTTGATTTGTATGGTCTATACAATATGTGCTTATGTATGCTTTTGTGTTGAGCTATATTTTGGGAGACGTTTGCTTTTCTGACAAAGATTAGCTATGTAAAGGACTCCTTCAGCTAAATAATAAAAAAACAAGCAACCTAATACAATATATGAGAAAGATTTGAATGGACACTTTACAAAGCATACTACATAAATGGCCAATAATCACATGAAAAATTGCTGAGAATCATAGGTCATCAGAGAATCACAAATGAAACTCTAATGAGATACAGCCACATACCATTAGAATGCCTAAAATTTAAAGACTGACAATAATATTGGTGAGAATGAGAAGAATCATGCATTGTAAGCAAGAACGCAAAACTCTAGGGAAAAAAGTAGGGTAGTTTCTTATAAAACTAAACACACACCTACCCCATGACTTCACAAGTCTTCTTCTAGAATTGTGTTGTATTCATCAATGAAATATTACTCAATAAACAAAGAAGCAAGCTGCTAACATAGGTAACAACATGAAGAAATCTCAAACATTTGTACTGAGTGAAAGAAGACTTATTTAAAAAATATAGATACTGTATGAATTCCATTCACATAAAGTTCTAAAATAAGTAAAATGAATCTATAAAAGAAAAACTCAAGACAGTGGTTTCCTATGAGGGGTAGGGACATGACAGGTTTTTATGGGGATGGTGGCATTATTCCACATCTGAACAGAAGGTTGAATTATCCAAGTGTACGTACTTGTCAAAACTCATGGAAGTATACACTTAAGATCAAGTTTCCCCCTACCCAGCCCTTATTTCAAAGTAACTTATGTATATAGAGAGCAATGACCTTCACTTTCACTGGAAAAATCATCTTCTTTTGATGTTTCCTTTGTTGGGGAAACTTCTAACAGAAAATGTGGACATATAGAACTGCATCATGCCACAAGGAATCAGCACAGAATAAGATCACAAGCTTTAAAATAAAACACATCTGGACCCAGCCACACCCTCACTGTGTGACTTAAAGTAAGGTCATCGATTTTCCTGAAACTCATCCTTTTGATTCAAAACTCAGGATAATAATGCTGAATATGAGCATTTCGTGTGAGAATTAGTATAAATTTACATAATGTATTTGACTCCCCATTCGGTGCAAGACGAATATGATGAGTCCCAAGCAATATAAACAGAAATAAAAGATACACCATTAGATATAATATAGCAAAATGCACAACACTAAGGACTAAAACAAAGCTTAAAATGCAATAAGAACTCACAGATTATATACGAAAAATAACAATTTGAAATAATATTTCTCATCAACAGTAGAAGACGGCAAAAAAGAGAAAAATATTTTTTAAACGCTTGGGAAAGACAATAGTCAACTTAACATCATTGAACCCAAATAAATTATTATGCAGTTGTAAAGGCCAAGTAAAGACATTTTCAGATAAATCACAAAAAGAAGAGCATTTACCATTCATAGAATTTTCCAGAAAGAAACACCAAAGGCTGTTCTTCAGCAAGATGTGAATGAAACCCAAAAGAGAGGCGATGGATACAAAGTAATTGATTGAACTGTTTATGAGTTTAGATAACCACTGCTATCAATAACAACAACTTCAAGAGAACTTTTTAAAAATGGATATAGAATAATAGAGAAAAAGGTATTGGCAGGAATAATCCAGACCAAAACAATTTAAAATTCTTGTTTTTTTCCAAAGGAGGGTAGAGATTTTGATTAGATTTAAATCCTACTTGTTATACGTTTTGAACATTGAAAGAATACCACTAAAATAATAGAAACAGACATGTTGCACATAAAGGAAATGCAATTTTTCCAACATCAAACAAGAAAGATAACCTAAAAAAAAAATCAACGTAAATGGAAAACACAAACTAAAATAGTAATAAAAAAATCCCAAGTATATTAGTAATCACAGTGTAGAAAAGTAGATTCAATTCTCCAGTAAAAGTCAGATTTTTTTTTAAATCTAGTTAATGATGTTTACAAAAGACAACCTGAATCACAGTGAGAGAGAAATCTACAGGGCTAGTAAAGCTTGAAAACATTCGAGAAGCAAATACTAGCAACAACAAAACCATGAGATCAATGTTAATTTCAAATAACATAAAATTTAAGACAAGAATGTTATTAACTATAAGAGTGATAACAATTAGGGGGAAAATTAATCAAAATTTTTGATTAATTTTTTCAGAAATTCTGACCCTACCAAAACTTACCAATAAAGGATAAAGAAAAACAAAATTAAGAAATGCAATTCAATACAACTTGAGTGGATTTAACAAACAAAAGTGGGTATTATTAAGGACATAAATTTTAATAATATAATTATAACCTTAACATAATTGACTTATAAAAAGAGTTCTGAGGACAACATTCTTAAGAAAATAGAACATTCATAAAACTGACCAAGAACTAGCCACAAATGAAGTTTCTACAAATATTGAGAATTTCTTCTGCAGACCTCTGTGTCTAATGCAAAAGGTGTGTGTGTGTGTGTGTGTGTGTGTGTGTGTGTGTGTGTATTTTGTAGAGATGAAGATCTCACTATATTGTCTAGGCTGGTCTTGAATCCCTGGCCTCAAGCAATCCTTCCACCTCAACATGCTGGGAATGCAGGTGTGAGCCTCCACACTTGGCTCATGCCAAAAAAGTAGTAAAATTAAAGTCCCATAATCCCACCCAAAATTACAAAAAAAAATCATAAACTTAGAACATTTTTAATACTTTTCCAAATAATTAATAATGCAATTCCAAAAATGAGTGACCTCTGAAAGATACTATTATTGGAACGGAAAAATATTGAGACCTAAATGACCAAGATCAAAAGAAATAAACTCTATTTATCAAATTCTAGGCAATGCTATTAATAGTAAAGTATTATTAACTTGAGTGAGCATATTTTGAAGAGGCAAAAATTAAAAACTGATGAGTTAACTTTTCAATTCAAGAAGACAGGAAAAAGAAAAATCAAGTAAATAAAAAATAAAATAAAATTATCAACACAGCTCCTGAATCCAAATATTTTTCTATTATTTAGCATGAGCAGAAGGTGCCACCACATGAAACAAATACTTTCTTACACTTCTGTGTCTAATCTTGCATACAAAATTATGCCCACCAATGGGTCCAAGAGACAAGAGTTTGAACAGAAAAGCCTAAGGCATTGAGCAAATAATTTACTAGCTTCATGTAGGCCCCTCTAATCTATTTTGACTGGTTACTTTCAATTCAGTCTCCAAAATCTATCTCTAAAGGCAATTTTCTATTAAGGCATTATTAATTTTTTTTAGACTGGAAAGTATAGTTTATTTAGAAAGTAAATTAGAGAGAGAGAGAGATTCACCTCCCCAAGGTAGGGGAGGGGGCTAAAGCTAAGAAAACATGGTGGCCATAGCTCAAACAACATCTCCTGGCCAGTGCTTAACAAAACAATGGCCAAGACATTTCTTAGTCATGCCTCCCTGTAGTCTACTATGAACCTTAAACTCCTTGCAGGGGATTACACTTACAGGTTTAAAATTAGCTTCCATCTCCACCCTGCTTGACTATGAGCAAATTGAGAGCAGCAGCCATGTTTGAGCTAACTTCTAAATTAGGGAAGGAAATTAAAGTGTTTCTATTTTCGGCCTTCCTAACCCAACCTCATGATCCAATTAAACTGAGAATTCCACACCAGGCACATTACGACTTGTGGTGAAGCAAATCCAACCTGTTGAAGCATAATGGGCAAAATTGAAAAAAAAGGCAGTACAGCCAGCCGCTGGGCCCCAAAGCAGAGTAACCCAGAGTTTAAACGACCAGCCTCAGAGAAGATGTCCTCAGGCCTACATGTAACAGTGAGGACACTCGCTAGGATGGTGAGTTCACTGCTGCCAGTACCCTATCTTTAATTATTTTTGTTAAAGGAAAAGTCACTTTTAAATGTCATTTATACAAATTGTTTTGTTCTACTTAACCAGACTAAGTTGAGTAATACCAAAACTGCTCCAAGACCACATCCCAAAGAACAACACACAATTATCTCTAGTTTGTCATACATTCCAAACCTAACATATTCAGTAACTCAGTCTCCAAAAATATGTAATTATTCTGTTATGGATTATCCCAAAGAATTTTAAGTGCTTTCTTCAAAACCAACAAAGAGCACATGAGTAAAACTTCAAAACGTAAATTAAAAATTTGAGCAAATTCAAAATTTATTTCATCATTAAAGGATAACAAACCTTTAGGCTGCCATTTCAATATGAAATGATGATGCTATTTTTGAAAATTGTTTATGACTATTCATGGTAAGAAGTTCACTGAATTTACATATTGCAGATTGCAGAAAGTCATAGCTTAAAATCTCATTGCCAAGAAACTTTGTGACTTTTAATTCAAGTTATGTTATGAATTTATAGATATATAAAACTGTGATTGATATTTTTATATGCAAAGACTGAAATAACAACAGTGACAACTATTCGTTTTTACTGTTTAGTGCCAGTTTCTGAGTGAGTATATTTATTAACGTTTTACACATTCATAAATAAAACATTTTTGAGTGTCTATATGTTGATGCTGGTGTACGAAGCTGTATAACCTCTTAAATTTCCATCACAGTTTAGAAACTTTGTAATCTTTAATGAATTTTTCAGAAGTGACTGTTAGAATACAAAGGTATCAGAAAGATAATCTGATGCAGTGGATATGAAGCCATTTTTAAATAAAGTCATATTTTTTTGAGAATTGTATGAAGGTTATAGACCCTGCCCAGACAAATGCAGCCTTTCACAAAATTTAGTTTATAATTTTAACAATTTAAGGTGTACTGAAATCTAATCCTTAGAACCTTCCTCTAGTTTAATTCTCTTATTGGGAGCCAAAACTCAGAGACATGTAGCACTCAACATTTTAGGGGCAGAACTGGACTAAGACTCAAGCTTTTGTCATCTGAGTTCAATACTTTTGTTTGTTGGATTGTTTGTTCTTCCTGCACTGCTCTCAAACTTGAAAGAGGTGACCAGAAACATAGCACACAGATCACAATTCAAAGTTCCTATTGAATATGGAATATTCATATTCATATAAGATAGAAAGTTCAGTCATGGTTACTATCTCATAATATACTTACTGGTAGAAAATCACCAAAACAAGCAAAAATAAAGTGAGCACGAGTTGTTAATGCAAGGTGATTGTTGAAAGGAGGGAAGAGGAGGTCCTGGAGGAGGAGGAGGAGGAAGAAGAAGAAGAGTAGGAGGAGAAGAGGGTGCTCTTCAGCACAAAAATGAGTTTTAATCTAAAACAACATACTTCTGCTAAGATTAACACTGCTTAATCTGTACAATTAAGTGAAAGATGATATAAGAGTTTGTCCTAAAGTAACTATAAGAGAAGCAAACACGATCATATATATATATATATACTTTTTTTTTTTTTTTTAGTTGGAGTCTCACTCTGTCACCCAGACTGGAGTGCAGTGGCCGCTCCTGGCCACCGCAGCCTCAACCTGCTGGGTTCCAGGAAACCTTCCCTCTCCGCCTTCCTAGTAGACAGAATTACAGGCATGCGCTACCACGCCTGGGTGATTTTTTTGATTTATTGTAGAGATGAGGTCTCGCCAAGTTGCCCAGGCGGGTCTCGAACCCGCAGGCTCAGGCAATCCACTCACCTCAGCCTCCCAAAAGCGCGGGGTTACAAGCTGAGCCACCAAGCCCGGCTATCATACATTTTTTTAAACCATCAGCAAAATGGATAGTGCTGAGATAAAGGCCTTTGCTCAGAGGAGTAACTCGATGTGTTTACAGAGCTAAGTTCCAAGGTGGAGGTTGTGTCCCAGCCTTGCTCAGAGTCTGGGTGCTGGCTGGAGCTGTTTTTAAAAGAAGGAAGAGACTATTCTATACAAGACTGGGAGAAGTACTTGAAACTTTAAGTAGAGAGAATTGTGGTAGAGGGTAGGACAGAGAGGGTAAAAAAAAAAAAGTACCAGGGTAGTGGCAGAAGGGCTGGGCTTTCTGAAGATCTCTCTCTCTCTGAGAACACCCAAATCTTGAAATGACTCTAAAACTCAGAATGCTTGATTTGAGAGACTGTTTAACGGACACCATTGAATGGGCTACATATTTTTTCTTGGGCAATGTAGAGGTTAAAACAAAGCTGTTGGTTCTGAGAAAAGGTTTTGAAAACTGAACATATTCCCAAAGAAACTCAAGCTGAAACTTGTTATCCATGAGATTAAACAAATGCAAGTATAAAATGGAATGAAGTTATCAAAATATTCTAAATATCTTCTTTAGTATCTTTTAACTTGTGATTTTTTTTTTTTTTGTGAGACTATAATTTGCTTTCTTCAATAGCCTTCATGCTTTAAAATATTAGACACCATTAGAAATAAGAATTTCTGGTGCCAAATTTAAATAGATCTGTGAAATTCACTCATGCGCATGGATTTCATTAAGTTCAGTGAAGCAAGTAAAATCTGTTGTTATGAAAGGGACCTTTGACAGCTCATAATTACATAAAAATAAATGCATCAGTTGAAGAGTAGAACAAAATTAAGATGTCAGCATTGATGGATCTCATAACTAAAATTTTTAGGAAGCACTTTAAAACTCAGTAACTTTTGCTGTTTTGTGTGGTTATATTAAACTGGTAATGATTCATTTTGGAGGAACTTGACAGTAATTATTTAATTCTTAACACATTATGAAAGTTAATTTTTAGAAGCGATAGACTAAAATATATGAAAATCTGCTTTGTTAATTAAGTCATAGAAGTCTAAGATGGCCATCGCAATGGAAATTCAATATGATTTAAAATCTGGACTAATTGTATAGATTTTAAGTAAGTGATTAGTTCTAACACTTATAATAAAGGTTTACAATATTGAAAGTCAAAGTGCTATAATGTAGATTAAAAGTTTGTCAAAAGATAGAAATTGAGCCCAGGTATGCCTCAATTATGGGCATCTGTAATCCCAACACTTTGGGAGGCCAAGGTGGGAAGATTTCTAGAGCCCAGTAATTTAAGACCATCCAAGGCAGCATAACGAGAACTTGTCTCTACAAAAAATAAAGTCTAATCAAAAATTACTTGGGCATGGTGGCATGCACCTGCAGTCCCAGCTACTCAGGAGGCATGAACCCAGGAGGTTGCGGCTACAGTGAGCAGTGATCAGGCCACTCTACTCCAGCACTTCAGCATGGGTGACAGAGTGAGACCCCTTACTCAAAAAAAAGTGAAAATTGATATCTTCTATCTAGTTTTTCAAATGGAGCAATCAAGGTTAGGTGGAAAAATTTACAGAAAAAGAACTCGAAGACTTGAAGACTGAAGTTTTTAATGTAATAATTCAAGTCCCACCACCAAAGAATAATATAGGAAACAATAGCCAGTCCTTGAGGTTGATTCAAATGCTCTAACGTCAGACTCTGGTGTTGACACTGAGGTCTGATTTTGAAACTGAAAACCCTCACCTTTGAAACTAAGTTCCAGCTGTGAGACCAGCAGTTCCTGGTGTGCTTTCTTGGCATTTACGGGAAACCATCCCTTCTTACCAGATCTGCTTTACCTCCTCTTGCAGGGGCAGCATCTCTGTTCTGCATACCCTCTTCCCTGCTTCTGTGGGTCATCTGTGTTTGCGCCTGTCAGTCAGCTGTCAGGAGGACTGGTTGGGAGGTAATTCATTTCCCATCCAGCAATAATTTCACCAAAGCCTGGTACAAGCCCCCTTCTTCCCTACAGCTGCATCTCAGAATATCATAGACAAAGCCTGTTGACGCCTGAACTTCACCTCTAGGGGAATAATGAACTGATGAACAATTCCATTTCAGGGAATGAAATTTGCTGAGGACAAATTAAAAAGAGGCCCATGTAATAGTTCTACACTTTTGTCTTTAGAAAGCAAAAGAAAGTTTTAGAAAAGAATCTGTAGCATGATTCCAAGTAAGTTGATCTTACAGAGGCAAGATTTTTATAAACAGTAATTAATTAAATATTTTGGTGACATTTCCATATAATTGATCAGAATTCGATTCCGTTGGCTAAATTAGATTATTAGACTGTCTATCTGTGCATATAAATTTCAATTGCATATTTTATTATTTAAATCTCCAATGACATTCCTCCATGATCTTCATTAGAAATCATTAGTTAGGCTTCTTTTTTGTCTTTGTTACAAGTCTCGATTTATACTATGTTTATTAAGTGACTTAAATGATAAGTGGGATTTTCCCAAATCAAATGGGTAGTGAAAGAAGAATTCCAGGCAGTCACAGTAGCAAGATCCTTATCGGTAAATATTTGTAGCCAACAACCGGACAGGTGAGTGTTAGAGACTTCACTCAAAAAGCTCATTTCAGATGACAGTCTGCCACACATACAGATATTTATTACAAGATCGCACAAAATAGTCCTACAGCAAGTCAATAAATATATGAAATCCACAGTAGCTTTCCCAGAGTGTAGCCTGCGGCAAATGTGACAATATCCTCACTGTAGAATTTCGTTAACCAAACTTGCCCAGTCAGGCACCAACAAGCTTCCAACTCAGTGGCGAAACGGTGGATCCCTTCAAAGTCCAATCTACAGCTCCACCCCTGGGCTAGAGGGCTCTTGATAGTTTTTTAATGCACTCGTGCAATTATGCAAGTACTTTTAAAATGTTTCTAGCCAATCCATAGATCTTGAACACCAGGAATCTCGCCAGTAAACACCATTTCTAAAACCCATTTTACATATTAACAAGTCACAATGTTTACTAGCAGAAAGCCATTTCTGACCTTCGTCATGCTCACTACTGACTGAATCTGGACAGCTCAAGTGTTCATGGTGGCGACTTTTGCAGTGTGGGGCTTCAGAAGAAGGAATGAACACAGTGTCGGGGACAGGGACAAAAGCTAGACCTCTCTGTATATGCCTTGGTTTATAGATTGGACATCGGAATCATGAACTTGATTTTCAAAATGAACTTAAAAGTTTCTTAAGAGAATAACCTACCAAGGAATTTTTTTTAGTTGGAGTCTCACTCATTCGCCCAGACTGGAGTGCAGTGGCCACTCCCGGCCACCACAGCCTCGACTTGCTGGGCTCTGGCGATCCTTCTGGCTCAGCCTTCCAAGTAGCTGGAACTACAGGCACGTGCTACCACGCCCGGCTGATTTTTTGATTTATTGTAGAGATGAGGTCTCTCTGCCCAGGGGGGTCTCGAACCCACGGCCTCAGGCAATCCACTCACCTCAGCCTCCCAAAGGCGCGAGATTACAGGTTGAGCCACCGAGCCCGGCTACCACGGAATCTTAACATGTGCTATAAGCGAAAGGCTTGTGTCTCCGTCCAATGGAGTCACCATGGATGGCAGTAATGCCAGGACCTGGAGAACCTGTCTCCTCTCTGCTCTCCACCATGGGAGGATCCAAGAAGAATTCAGCCATTAGTCACCCGGGAGAAGGACCCTCACAGAACCCAACCATGTTGGCACCCTGATCTCAGACTCTCTGCCTTCAGAACCATGAGAAATATTTTTCTATTGTGTAAGCCACCCAGCCTAGGGTCCTTTCTTAAAGCAGCCCAATGAACTAAGACTACTTCCTTTCAGTGGCCATACTTTTAGTAAAATGATTGGTATCGGAATCCTGAAACTGACATTATCGAGTGTGAGCCAACAATCACACTCAGAGGCATGTACACAACAGAAATGCTTGCACAGGTATGCAAAAACACATGCACAGAATTATTCATTTAACCAAAAACTGGGGGAAAATATCCATTGGCAGTAAAAAAAAAACGGATTCTAACTATCCAGTGTAATACCCAGCAATAGAAACAAACTTCAGCTGTAAGCAACAATGTACATGAAGTGCATAAACAGTACCATGCAAAAGAAGTCAGGCACAAACCTATCACCTATCTTTCTTGCTGGCTATCCATCTACTATATATCTATCTACCATCTATCTACTATGTATCTATCTGCTATCTATCTACCACCTACTTATCTATTATCTATCTACTACCTATCTATTGTCTGTTCAGTTATTTATCTATCTATTGTCTATCTACTATCTACCTACTATCTATCTAGTACCTATCTATTGTCTAGCTACTGTCTAGCTACTACCTATGTATCTATCTACTACCTATGTACTATCTACTTATCTATATAACTACTATCTTTCTACTATCTGTCTACTATATAGCTATCTCCTATTTATCTACTACCTACTCTCTATCTATCTACTGTCTACCTATCTGTTAGAAATCAACATGGTAGCTTCCTTTGAGTGAGAAGGAGGAAGTCATGTCCAGAAGTGAGCATAGGTGGGTTTTCTCGAGTGCTATAATTTTTCTATTGTTTGGTCTGTATGTCGAATATGTTGACGTTCACAATGTGAAAACTCAGTGAGTTGTACATTTAGGCTTGGTCTTCTTTTCTGTATTTTACTTTGTTTCAGAATGAAATGCTCTTTAATTTCAAATCTACCTTTTTACATGTTTTTCAGTGAAGAAAAACTATTTTACAGCGATATGTTGCTATAATAGAGAAGAAATGAGTACGGTTCTATGTAGAGTTACTCTCTACATTTTTAATTACAATGTCCATTAGTATTTAAAATGTACTTTTATATTTTAGCTATTTTGTAAAATTCCTAAAATTAAAGGCTAAAAGTGGGAGGCAAATTCTGAGTAAATTCAAACATTAATTTCATTCTTCTCAAAAGCAAAACTAAAAAAGAAAGTCACCATATTTCCTTATTCTTTTCAACTTATAAAAATTCTAATATGGTGATGATCTGTAGTGTTGAACATAAACATTCCGAATAAAGAGGTAAATGTAATCATGAGTGAACTTCAAAATTCAAGGGAAAACCACAGGAGAAGCTTTAATATTCATTACTGATGCTTCCAGTTGAAAACCAGGAAGGCATAAT